>NC_141890.1:25483722-25786753 GCF_030686135.1 Camelina sativa | reverse complement strand
TATACTCTTGTTTCAAGCACGAGATATAAATAGCGCCATGAAGACGAGGCACATATAGTGTCATGTTCACAAGACATAAACAATGTCTTGAGCCTGAGGTATAAGTCATGTCACGAGACAAATCATGTCATGAATGCAAGACCTAGATTGTGTCTCATGCACAAGATAGGAGATTGTCGTCATTTACATCCTCACATGTGGAGATTATCCTAAGGTAAGAGATTGTTATTACGTACAAGATCAATGTCACAAACAAGTCATATGACTGAAAAGAATGTCACAACCTACAAAATGGTCATGACACATAAAGTCAAGTACAAAAACAATTCCCGACCAGAACGTGTTAAGGACTCAACATTGTCTCTATGGAGTCACTATTCGATCAAGCTACTATGGTGAGATCACAAGCCATTACAGATCATTCCAAAAGGTACATGACTTCGAGATTTCGTTGGCTGGAAAAATAATACTGTTGTTTCTTACTACTCTCTAAATTCTTACTAAGAAAATAGAGAGTGCGGGGCAAACTGTTGGGTATAATTTTATCTTCTCTATTAAATAAGTAAATTTCGTGATTAGTTCGACAAACCCGGTAAATCAGGAGAAGCAGAGAGAATATTCGCAAAGATATTGGATAGAGTCAACTCATATTTTACATGACAAAGTAAACACAAGTCTGCCAATCTACTAAGAGAAAAGTCACGTGACTGACTTCGTCAATAGATTGAGAGTCACGTGATCGACGTTGTCACTAGGCCAAGAGCTTGTGACTGACTTTATCAATAGGCCGAGAGTCTCGCGACTGACTTTGTCTACAGGCCGAGAATCTCGCGACTGATTTTGTCAATAGACCGAGAATCTCACGACTGGCTTCGTCAATGGGCCGGAAGTCACATGACTGGATCTGTTAATGGACCAAGAGTCACATGACTGGATCTGTTAATGGACCCTATCACAGATAGAGTCGGCAATCCCAAGACATATCCTAAGGGATTAGGGTAAAGAGATCTCTATATAAAAAGGAGAGCGGCCTCCAAGAGAGGGGGGACAGAGAGCAAAGCAAGAGACCTAAAACACAAGACACACGACTCAAGTATAGAACGCGGCTAGGATTTATAGATTGATTCGTTGTGCCTTGAATTCTTGTATTTGAGCTCGAGACTTTGATCAATAAAACGACTATTCAACATATATTTCTTGTTTCCGTAGTCTCTACACGAATCGATTATTTTTGCCCAAACACAAACTAACAGTCGCAACAAAAAAAACTCACCAACCCCAAAACGAAAAAAAGCTCACCAACCCCAAAACGAATAAAACGTGTTCCTTTTTGGCCTACATGTTTACGACTCGCCTCTTTAGTCGGTTAGTAGTCGCCAAATTACCGACTCACCGATGTAGTCGTTAGTTAGTCGCCAAATTACAGACTCACCGCAGTAGTCGGTATGTAGTCATCAAATTAGCTACTCTTAGGTGACGATATTAATTTCTTGTCTTTTAGTCGTAAAGTCGTTGCTAATTAACAACTACTGTACCAACTACTCTATTCAGTCGGTAAAAAACAACTCAATTACGACTAAGAATGAGCAGTTGTAAATTTGTGGTTACGCAGTCGGTATGTAGTTGTTAAATTTGGCGACTAAATTCAGTCGGTAAAAAACAACTCAAGACCACTTGGTTTCTTGCTGTCGTTATTTTTATAACCGTTCTTTTAAAACTATTATGAATTGCTACTTTTTTCATATTCCTCCAAAAAATTACCCAAGATATAGAGTTGATATCGGAGGTACTCCAAGGGAGCATTCTAGACATCTCGTTTTAACATTTACTATTTATTGTAATTGTAATTTATATAGTTAAGGGGACACATTAACAACTAAAAGTTAGTTTGGTCCTAAAATCCATCACCAATTTGATTGAGCATAAAAAAGCTAACCGAAGTAGAACATAGATTGCAAATCCGCAATAGAACTCTTTCCGCAAATTAGTCTTCTTTTTGTAGGTAGTTCCTACATTTCTATTAGCAGCAATTTACATGTAAACTCACAAAAACAAAAAGGGAGTGCACTGTGCAGTGTCCTTTACTCCTAATTTCCTCTAATCCCAACACCTAATCTGAGCGTTAAAATATCATTATCGTTAATAATGTATAAATCGAATTGTACCAAAAATAAATAAATATAATAAATCGAAAATGAGGTTACTTCGTTACAAAAAGTAAAATTTCATGACTTGCATTGCGGAGAACCAATAAAAAAATTAGAGTCTCACTCTCAATCTCTCATGATCATAATACACCTAACCGCTTTAAACCTCTCTAGTCGCTAATCTCAGTATCTCCATTGGTACTGCCGGCGATGACGTCGCTTCTTCTGGTCGTCTTCTTCCTCTTCGGCGTTTCTCCGGTTATCTCTGACGGTTCCGATCACCGTTATAAGGTCGGCGATGATGTTCCCCTTTACGCCAACAAAGTCGGCCCGTTTCACAATCCTAGGTCTGTTCGCTAATTATGTTTCAGATCTGATGTTTCGGTTTGCTGAATTTCGTTTTCCAATTGCATGAAAGATCTCTCCGCGTTTCGTGTTTCTGATTTCGAATTCCCTGAATAAGAACAGTCTCGAGCTTTGATTCGTAATTATTGGATTGTGCATTAGGAGGATTTGGTGTATATGAATGAATGTCCCTGAGGTGTGTTCTGTATCGTTTCAAGCTATTGAATTTTAGTGAATGTGGTTTGAATGTTAGTGTAGTCTAAGCCTCTTTTATGTACATCCACGATTACTAACTCTGTTGTGTTAATATGAGCTAACAATTATTTTTTCTATGTGTTGCAGTGAAACATACCGATACTTTGATCTCCCATTCTGTTCATCAGGTATGTATTGATGATGGTATTTTCATAGGTGAGTTTTTGTAATTCTATATAGATGAGGCATTTCTTTTTACAGCTCCTGTTAAGGAAAAGAAGGAAGCTCTTGGGGAGGTTCTCAATGGAGATCGGTTAGTCAGTGCACCCTACAAACTGGAGTTTTTGAATTTCAAGATCTCTGTAGTTGCATGTAGAAAGAGGTTGAGTAGAGAAGACGTTGCTAAGTTTCGTGATGTCATCTTGAAAGACTACTACTTTCAGATGTATTATGATGACTTGCCCATCTGGGGATTCCTTGGAAAAGTTGTCAAGGATGGCAAAACTGACCCATCCGAGTACAAATACTACCTCTTCAATCACCTGCAGTTTGAGATTTTCTATAATCAGGACCGTGTTATTGAAGTTATTGTGAGAACAGACCAGAACTTTCTTGTGGACTTGACTGAGGACAAGGAAGTCGAAGTGGATTTCACATACACAGTTCGATGGAAGGAAACAGAAATTCCTTTCGAGAAGAGGATGGAGAAATACTCCCTGGCTTCTTCAATGCCCCACCACTTGGAAATCCACTGGTTCTCTATCATTAACTCATGTGTCACAGTTCTTCTCTTGACTGGTTTCCTTGCCACTATTCTGATGCGAGTCTTGAAGAATGATTTTGTCAAGTAAGATATTAACTAAAGTGCATAGCATAATTGAATTTGTGACTTTCAATATGTCTAGTAACTTACCCTGTAGACTTTTGTACTTCATATAGGTATGCTCATGATGAAGAGGCAGCTGAAGACCAAGAAGAGACTGGGTGGAAATTGATTCATGGTGATGTATTTAGGTTCCCAAAACACAAATCCCTGCTGGCTGCGGCCCTTGGTTCTGGCACACAACTGTTTACACTGTACGATTTCACATTGAGTTGTGGTGTTATTTCTTGTTATAGTGTTTTCTTCTCACTTTGTAACACACACTTTTTTTATTTGTATGCAGAGCTGTTTTCATCTTTATGCTTGCGTTAGTTGGTGTCTTTTATCCCTACAACCGTGGAGCATTGTTTACTGCATTGGTGGTCATATATGCACTTACTTCAGGGATTGCCGGATATACTTCTGCTTCTTTCTATTGCCAGCTAGAAGGAACTAATTGGGTAAGTATGGATAATTGGATACTAGTTTATGGGTTTTTGTTTGTCTTAGGATTTTTTTTCTTATTCATATCTTCAGTAGTCAGTCAAAAGTCTTACAACGTGGGCGCAATTAGTGAAATAATCTGGTATAGTTTCTGCACATGTGATAAGATGCTTGTCTACAGTGCGTAAGTGATAAATTTGGTAAATATTGTCAGTAATGCGGCAACTAACTCTATGTGTTCCTTTACTAACTCTCTTTTATCCGTAAAATATGTGTGTACTATAATGTGAATATGTGTATAGTTGAGGTCTGACCTTACATGCCATTAGATGATTATTCTGACCTTACATGACCTTGAGTTTTCTAGTTCTTTTTGCATGCTGGGTTTTAACTCACAGTTCTGGACATTCACTTTTAGCAGTTTGAGGAAAAGCTATGGGCAATCACGTTTATCTTGTTCTCATTTGCAATTGGTTATCTATTTTTGATTTCTCTGTTATTCATATTGCTCCAAATGGTTTGATGCGAGGATAATAGCGTTGACAAAGTGAGTGAACAGTTTTAGAACTCAATAGCTTCATTAGAAAAGCTGATATCGATTGTCCTGTCTTGACAGGTGAGGAATCTTATACTGACTGGAAGCCTCTTCTGTGGACCTCTTTTGCTCACTTTCTCCTTCCTTAATACTGTTGCAATTGCTTACCAAGCCACTGCAGCTTTGCCATTTGGGACAATTGTGGTTATTTTCCTTATATGGGCACTGGTTACATCACCATTGTTAATACTGGGAGGTATCGCCGGGAAGAACAGAAAATCTGAGTTTCAAGCTCCTTGTCGTACCACAAAATATCCAAGAGAGATCCCACCATTGCGCTGGTACCGGAGAACACTTCCGCAGATGGCTATGGCTGGTTTTTTGCCGTTCAGTGCCATTTACATCGAGCTTTACTACATATTTGCCAGTGTTTGGGGTCACAGAATATACACCATCTATAGTATTCTTTCTATCGTCTTCCTTATTCTCGTTATAGTCACTGCTTTCATCACAGTTGCGTTGGCATACTTCCAACTTGCTGCTGAAGACCATGAGTGGTGGTGGAGGTAATGTCGTCTTCTCTATTTCTTTAACTTCTGATTCCATTATTTATCTTCTTGTATTTTATGGGAATATATGAATTAAGTTTCCAACTAATTGGAACTACTTCTCTAGAGGTTTTTCGTAACCTTTAACAAAGACAGATATAGTAGTTAGAACACTTATTCTTTGAAAATGAGAATCCCGTTAGTCAGTAGTTTTTGTTTCATTTTGTCTGTGATAGTTTCATAACCCTAATTATAGATCAATGCTTTAGCCTGTTCGTCTATAAATTGTTGATCTTTCTGTGAAATCTGACTTTTTTATACCTTGTGCATTGAAAGATCATTGCTATGTGGTGGATCAACGGGCTTGTTCATATATGCCTACTGCTTGTATTACTACTATGCACGGTCGGATATGTCAGGGTTCATGCAGACTTCCTTCTTCTTTGGCTACATGGCGTGCATCTGCTACGGATTTTTCCTCATGCTCGGGTCAATCGGATTCCGTGCTTCTCTTCTCTTTGTTCGTCACATTTACCGCTCCATCAAGTGCGAGTAAAACTTGAATATTCTTCACTCCTTCAACGACACCTTCTCTAGTGGTGATAGGTAAGAACATCATATTAATGTTTGGACTTTGACTTGTTGATATCGAAGTTATGGTGCCAATGTTTACTTTTAAACCTTATTGATCATTGTAACAGCGATGGTAAAATGCAGCCGAGGGCCATCGATCCGGTGAAGTTGTCTATTTTTGGTTTTGGTACCCCTATCATTTTTTTTACAGATCTTTCATTGCTTTTTCTCCGTTGGGATGATGTACTTGAGAACGATCGTGAGATAGTAGTAACAAACACTCGAGTTTTTCGTACATATTTTCTTCTCCATAGTAGTGACTAGTGGGGCTTATACTATATTCTTATAATGACTAATACGAACGAATTCTAATGTTTCAATATTCAACTGAAGTACCCTAAAAAAATGTAACAAAATGAATAACGGGGAATGAAAAAAACAATTGTTGAGAAATAAAAAAGAAAAATCCAGAGCAAAAAATATATATTATTATGATGAATAATATTTTTCTTAAATAATTAATTAATTGATTGAAATCTCGAAAGTACACAACATTGTTTTGTAGACTATATAATTTTAATAAGTTGGTTACAAATGAAATAAGTTATAGATTAATTAATATATTAATTAGTGTAACACCTAATTTCTATGGCATGTCACAGGTTAACTTATACTTCAAGTAACCATAATTAACTGAAAATCCATTAATTTAACTTAAACGTTAAACTGAAACTAACAACCAGTTCATTAAAACCAACAACGAAAGATAAAAGAATAACTCCAGCTTCTAACACCAACACCAACTCTATCAACTACTCCTCATAGTAACCTGCAAGAGAAAGAGAGGGGTGAGCAATCTAAGATTATTCAGCGAGGGCAAGCCTTAGGGCTCACGAAGTCTTCATACACAAACATGCTTAGACCATCACAAATGAAGAAGGAGATACATCCATGTATTATACGCACATTCTTCGACACACAAACCCTTGTCGTTTTTGTATTTTGCTCACTTGATTCTTAATGGGCTTGAAATGAAACAAACCAGTCCAATTCCCAATTAAAAAACCGGGATGTTACAATTCTCCCCCACTTAAAATAAATTCGTTCTCGAATTGGCGAATCAGTTTCTCCCCCACTTAGTTTCCGTCCCAACTTGGAGTGTCCTTCTCCAAAATGCTCAGTTTGATTTCTTTCTAAACTTTCCGATCAACAACAAATCACAAGTTTCCACTTGGTTATAGTGTAACAACTCTAGTTTTCGTTCACTAGAATAATTCCTCTCTGCATTTACTATTCAACTTTTGATTCAACAAATACAAATCTTTATCTTATATTGTAGCATATCCGATGTTATCCATATGACCACTTGGAACGTCAATTGTCATAGTTCCTTTAGCTTTACTTCGCATAGACATAACATACATTCTTCAAATAGTTCTAAAACTTGAATAGAATACTCGAATTTTCAATAAAAGATTTTTCCATTACCTTGACTTATGAAAATAATTGCTTCAGAAATAAACAACTTGTTTAACAACACCTTGTAGTATAATCATAACTATAACCTTTTGGGTTTCACGCTTCCATGCATTTTTTTTCCTTTTAGCACAACATACATTTTCTAAGGCTCTTTCACAAGCTCCAATATAAGAATCAACCATTTTTTTTAACGTCTTTAATCTTGACTCATCCAACTCTACAACTACCCAAGTTGTATTCCTACTACTAGTCGTCCGTAGCAGTCCACTATCATTCTCCATTGTCACCACACCCTTTTCCGTTCGGGTTAAGACAACTTTGAATTATAAACAACATATCTCCATTGATATGACAAGCAATATTTTTTTTAAAAAAATCATCTTTAACACACATACACATTCTCTGTAGAAGTCCATAATGTGAATTATTGTGTGGTGTCCTCCCACACTTCCTATTTCCATTTCCTCTGCTGCAATTACCTTTTGTGCTCAAACATTAGAATAACCTCAACTAGTAATCTTTATAAAACACCTCATCTTTAAATTTATGGCACCAACTCCAAAAGCGTCACTTAACAATATTAACTTCGATTTTACATCAAATATCCATTTGACTTTTAAATTAGTATCTCTAACCTTCATCCACTCGAACATTATGTCCTTCAATGTGAGTCGAATATTTGGTTTAACCATACTGGCAAACACTTTAACAACTTCCAGTTGCTATAACTACTGTCCTCGGTAGCATTCTTTCCATTAACGTTAACTATTCCAAGTCAACTTATCTCTTCTTCTAAGTCTACATGGCCGAGAAATTCAATCTCCCTTAGGACTGCCTCCCGGGTCAGAACCGGTTTGACATAACCTTAGGCTCTGATACCAAAATTGTAACACCCAATTTCTATGGCATGTCACAGGTTAACTTATACCTTAAGTAACCATACTTTACCGAAAATAACCAAAAATCCATTAATTTAACTTAAACGTTTTCCATATTAAACGTTAAACTGAAACTAACAACCAGTTCGTTAAAACCAACAACGAAAGATAAAAGAATAACTCCATCTTCTAACACCAACACCAACTCTATCAACTACTCCTCATAGTTACCTGCAAGAGAAAAAGAGGGGTGAGCAATCTAAGATTACTCAGCGAGGGCAAGCCTTAGGGCTCACGAAGTCTTCATACACAAACATGCCTAGACCGTCACAAATGAAGAAGGAGATACATCCATGTATTATACGCACATTCTTCGACACACATAAACCCTTGTCGTTTTTGTATTTTGCTCACTTGATTCTTAATGGGCTTGAATGAAACAAACCAGTCCAATTCCCAATTAGAAAACCGGGATGTTACAATTGGTTACAAGTTAAATAGTGGATGCAATCTTAATTTATTTTCGGAAGATTTAATTACTAAAGCACATTGTTTCCAAAAATCTTAAAGAGATTTTTTTTTTTTTTTTGACAACTCTTAAAGAGAATATTATAAAGAATCATTTGATATCATCTAACTTACCATATTAAATTCCTTTATTAAAGTATTCATCAAATAAAAGCTTTTGATATCTAACTTAACATATTAATTTGTTAATTATCATCAAATAAAACCTCTCATTTTTCATATATGAGTCTATTTTGTGAAACAAATAAATTATCATATTATTTATTGTAACTAAAATTTAGTTTTATTTCCGGATATACCATAAGTTGAATTTTTAAAAACAAATATAAATTGTTCAATCTATAAAATATTCAAGCTTTAGTAATATTATTCTTTAAAAATAATATCTATTGAATTAAAAAAAATTACTGAGTAACGGGTCAAAATTTGAATATTTAAATTCAATTTTATATTTTTTTGTTGAATTTTATAATTTTATATAATATAGTAAGCTTTAAATAATTTATTTTGAAATATTTTTAAAATTATTGAAACTTGATATAAAAGTTAGAAAATATAAACACTCTAAATTGATTTGTTATAGCAATGTCAATAAATGTCACTATATTATGAAATAATTTCAAGAAACCAAGTATATTAAAACAAAAAGTATAACAATATATTAAATTACTCATAATATAATAACTCACTTTTAAAAAAACAAATTTACAAAATTATGTCTTATAATGACATTCAAGTCATGATGTAGAATATACGTTGTTGAAATAACTTCACATACATAAACTAATACAACATATTAAAATTTTATTTTAAAATATAAAATATACAGAATTTTGTATAAAATAAAATTTAACCAGTGTTATAGCAAGGGTATTTATCTAGAATCATTAACAGTATAAAACTTACAAAATAAATGTCTTTTTTCAAGCCATCATATTTTGCATATGATTTTATTGCATAATGGTTTATCCAAAAAAACTTTTAAAAACAATCACATAAATTATATTTTATATAAAAATTACAATATAAATAAAATGAATTTCAACTCGTGCTCTAGCACAAGTCTTAATCTAGTTAATTTACTATTTAGTTGACGTTTACATTTGATAGATCAAAAAATTTACGAATTAAATTTATATATTTCACGAGGTCATCCATACTTGTTTACCACAACCTTCCATATGGATCCTGACTCGCAGATTTTTGAACCATTTCAACTTTTGTTGGGCAATTACACAGCTTGGTTTCTACTTCATTGAATTTAAGATCCTTGGAGGTTGGTGGAAGAAGAGCCACGAACATGGTGTGATGTGGGTCGAGAAAACATCTGGCTGGTCCCAAGGGCGTGTACAAAAGATCTCATCGCTGTCGAGAAGTAGAACTCTCACATCCAAGTCATCTGCTCTATTGAAGAGACATACATAGCAGCACTTCTCCAGACTTTCCAAATTATATTTAATAATTTTATATACTCCCTATGTGTTAGAATATATAATTTTTTAAGATTTTCGCATAAATTAAGAAAACAAATTAATGTTTAGCAATAAATGCATTATTATTTATAATAAGAACATATTCTCATGGTTATTAACCAATAGTAATTCAACAAAATTTTAAATTCTCAATTAATAATTCTTGAAATTTACAATTTTCTATTATTAATTGATAAAAGTATACAGAAAATCAATGTTTGTGATACAAGAAAAAATTCTAAAAAATCACCTATAGTGATAGAGAGGGAGTAATAATGTAAGATTTCCAATATCATGCTTCTAAAGGTGACAAATGGCGTTTTATTCTTTTGACATGTTTGCACAAATTATGATTGGTGAAGTAATGTTACTTACATGAATCCAGATCTGAAAATGACATTCTTCAATATAAGTATAAGGTGATATATGATTAGTTGTCTCAATCATATGAAAAAGATATTAATAGTATTTAAATGAGTGAAAATAATACATATTTAAAGATTGGAAATAATCGTGATTAATATCTATATTTTGCTAGATTATGAAATTAAAGACGATATATGGTTTGACTGTGTGTGATTCAACGTTTGCAATGAGTAAGGCACTTGAGGGTATAATTAAAAGCCTTTAATTTGTGTTTATGCATGCAAAACAATGATTTCTTATCTCCATGGCTAAAACAATTATTAATAGAATTTGAAAAGATTCCAAAGAGTAATCAAATACTCCAACCTGATTCTCCACATGTTTTAATAGCTTTTAATTTCTCCTTATTATTCATAAAGAATTGAAATGTATAATTACTATATGTACATAATATATATATATATATATATATATACTAGATTAGGACCCGCTTGATGTGCGGGTTTTAAAAATGTCTGCTACGCCTTTTTCTGTCCCTAATAAATTGATGTTTTGACATTATCACACATATTAAGAAATAATTTAATTTGTATGTGTAAATTAATTTATAATTACTTTTGAGTAGATAGAGAAAATATAGACTATTAAATTAATGATATATGAAACAACATAAAGTAAAAAAGTTTTTTTTTTTTTATCTACAACATCAATCTTTTAGGGACAAAAATATATCATAAAACATCAATCTATTAGGGACAAAATGAATAAAATAAAATTTTGAAAGAATATATTAATATTTTTTGTAAATAAAATATATTTTCTAGATATTTTGAAAGAATTTAACTTTATGTTTTACCACAAAAAATGTTCTTACATCCAAATTAAACTAATTTTTATTCATTTACTTTCAATTTGACGTGGTTCCTTTTCACCACTAAGATTTGTTTGTGACAGTTTGTATAACCACTAAAATATTCTTTAAAATTGTTTACTCAAAAAATAAAAATATTGTGGATAAAAAGAAAATAATATCTACACGATTGCAATAAGTTTATGACCAACCCACTAAAATTTGAAAAATTCAAAGATAGTTAACTTGATATAATAAAAATTAAAATTAAAAATTATAAGCACGATGATAAATGAGTCTTAGATAATTTAGAGATATAAAATATAAACAAAAAAACAATTTAAAAATACTACAACATTAAAAATAGGGCAATTGACAAAAATAGCACCATTTAAAATTTTTCTTCCACAATTAGCACATATTTTTAAATGTTCCAAAACTAGCACACATTTATATATCATTAACTTTTGAAAAAAAAAATTATCAATAAAATTAAAGTTTATGTGTTTCTTCTCTGCCTCCACCGACATGATTCCTTGATAGCTTGTAGATTACCTTCTCCTGTTGTTGTAACTTGGAAAACCAATAACATCTATCATTAATACAGAACGTTTAAACATTTGTTGATAACCCAGTTATATTACACTACCGAACCTATTTTTATGCACAATAAAATATTTAGGAAGGTTATCTCGCATTTTAGTAAGACCTTAACAAAATAAAATAAAACATCATGCTAGATATTCATATTTTCTACCTTTGTTGTAAAACACCAATATGTGCACCAAATCAAATTATTATACATCATTAATGGAGTAATATGTGAATGTGATACAATAAGGCACAAAACACATATAAAGAAATTTAAAAACACATTTTTAAAAAATTTAGGAAGGATTCAATAGCTTTTAGGAAGGCATTCTTGAATTTTAGGAAGGCATTCCATAAAGACCTTGACTTTTATGAAGGTCTTCCTAATTGTCTGAAACCAACATCTATTTGAATGTTTTCTTCAGGTGTGGGTTCACCACTGTAAATATATCAAAATGTTCAATTTTCTTGTTGTCGAGTGTATTAAATTACCTGCACTCACACAACAAATGACAAGCATATCAAGACATACCGACAAGCATATGAGAAAATCAAATATAGGTACATACAATGCAGCTCCTTGAAAGTGGACGCACTTGCTATGTACTATGCTTCATGTCCATCATTTCTCCATGAAGTTTTCATATTCGATGGCCTTGTTCTTTCATACACTTTTGTCAAAGTTGGACACGTCAGCTCATTTACATATATTCTTTCGCTCATGTCTTTGTCAGAACTCTAAAAAATGGAATGAACCATTCCCAAAATAAACCACATGAGGGAACTTACAAACAATGTTGCTATGTTATATCACTAGCATAAATCCAAATAGATTCATGAAAACATTTAAACTTACACTCCAGTTCTAAAGACTATAGAAAATTGCAGTAAACCCCTTTGGTCCTACAACATGGAGAATTCTTAAGTTAGTACATGACACTAATTCAATACTAAGCTAGCAAGAGAAATGAATGTAACTAGAATGATTATTTATAAATTCAACTAGAACTAAATAATGAAACCAAGAGATTCAACAAGATGATAGACATTTTAATAGAAAAAACATTGACGATATGCCTGCCCCTAAGTACAAATCTTTTGAGTTTTGCATCTTAGGCAGATAATGAAATGAAAAGATTAGAGAAATCATGCAAATCACATCCTAAGTTTAAAGAAAGTAAGTATCATATAAAAGAACAAACCTTGGTATATATCTAGAGGATCTGCTTCTCCCGAATCAATGATACAATCCTTAATGTTTTCTACTAAATCTTGTCTACCAATGAAGCTCTCGAGCAAGGCACCATATCTGTCAAAATTTAAAAAGCTCACCTAGCTTAAAATTCATCATTTAGTTCAAATCAACACTTAAATTTATAATCATCAGCAGTAATAAGGAGATCAAAATCACAATCATAATGTACTAAATTCAAAAAAGATTTGGCTACCATCACTTACACAAGCCAACCAGTGTTGTTGAAGAATTTGTAATTTCTATCACGCACACCAGTTTCTATTTCTCTACAATGAGATTCCGAGTTAGAAATTTGTACGTGAGGGTGTTGATCTTGGTAATGAGAGATGATTGGGACCACCAATTTCTCTCAACTGGTACATAATTGTGTCGATCTTGGTCACCGGAGCTGAAAGCAAACTAAGAAGCAGATCCAATTTTTATTCCATTGTTGTGACTGTATTCGCGGTCGTGTTCAACTTCGTCTCTGTACTACGCTTCTCGTTCATCAATTCTCTAAATTGACCTGTCAAAGTTTCAATCTTCTTCCTCCGTTGTTATTGTAATCGCCGCCGATGAGAAATTGGTGGAAGACGATGATGATTCGAATAAGCAAATCGTTCCGTCGGTGAAGATTGAGGAGGCGTTTACGACGAAGAAGGAGATACTTCCGAGTCTGGCCGATGATGGAATTTGCGAAGTGGTGAGGTACGGTGAGTTTCTCTCCAAAGTTAGTGAGAACGCAAACGGACGCGAAAAAGAAAAAGCACTGAAATAATAATAAATCTATACTAAATATATTTTAAAATCATTACAAATTTCTAATAAAAAATTAAATTTAACTAACTAATATAACTAAAATCTAAAAATATTACAACTAAATTAAATTAAAATATTAAAAATAAAAAATTAACAAATATTAATAATTAGTAATTTTGACATCAAATTTTATATAATAAAATGTTTAATAGTAAATACTAAATACTACTAATCATCATATAAATTTTCATAATAAAATTGTAAAAGTAAATTGAATTAAAACATATTATTATTTTTTTTAAAAATAAACATCTCTTAAATCTATTTTATTGTCAATATTATTTTCCAATTTTAATGTCTCTCTTTAAAAAAAAAAAAATCTTATTCTCTCTCTCTCCCCGATTAACAGATCCGATTTCAGTGTAATTTTCTCTCGATTAAAAAAAAAAAAAAAAAAGAGCTGTAAGCTTTAAGAGCTCTCTCTCTCTGTCGATCGATTTTGGGATCCCTAGCCTCCAGCTGCAGGTAAGATATATCAGCTGCTTAGCTTTCTCATCTACAGACTAAGAGCTCTCTCTCTCTCTCTCTCGATTTTGATTTTGATTTTTCGATTGTGCTTCCGATTTGTTTATCCTGATTTGATTTTGCACTTTTGGATTATTCAGAATTCCGTATTTGGCTTCCGATTATAATGATTCACTCACGTTCATATACATATATAGTCTTTGCAGAAGAACAATTTATAATTCATTCGTGTCTTTGAGTTTTTTAAGTGAGAAGGAATGTTTACAAATAAGGAAAGACAAGAAGAACGTACAGGAAAACATGGAACACCAAGGCTCCAATATCTACAGGTCTTTTCCAAGATTCTGTTTCTCTCTTAAAGAACCCAATTACTATATAGTGTCCTATGTTTTGTTGTTTATCTCTCTCCCTCTCTCTCTCTCTCTGAGAAGCATTGTTGTTGGAGCTTAGTTTTAGTCTTCTTTTATTAAATTGCAGGAGCTTGTGAGTCAGTTTCAGAATGCAACTGATCAAGGTAGGTATGCTGTACTAGTTTTGTTTTCAGTAGTAGACAATAATAAGTAATTGACTCATGTTTCTGTTTCAACATTTCGAAAATATTGTTGCATAAGACTGGCTTTGGTGCTTTCTTGTGATTAATATATCTGTTGACATTTGTTTTTGTGTGAAATGTTGAGTCTATACGCATTGCTGATTCGCATATATGATTTATAAGGAGTGTGTGTGTGGCTCATATGGAACATTAGGGTACTTACGGTGGTTTGTGTTAAACATTACTGTATCACATATCTAACTTCAGTCAACAGTGCACATATCATAGCATGTGCAAACCTAGAAATGGGATTGGCAATTTAACTCTTATTTTGAAATTTTGTGTTCTTTAGATACTTCTGCCTTATGGCAAATTTCTGTCATCACTTTCAAATGCTTCTGTTAGACTATAGATTTAGCTAGCCTAATTTAGTATAAGTTATTTTGACACACAATTGTTGTTTTTGCACCTGCAGATACAAAGAAGAAAATTGTAGCAAACTTGGGGAATTTCGCATATGACCCTTACAACTTCACTATTTTACGTCAGGTAACTCTCTGAGTATGCTCATGTTCTTCTATCGTTTCCCATGGAGAACCCAAATATCCCCCACTTCAATCTTCTCACGATGAAAATGTTAATGGTGTACTCGAGCAGCTAAATGTCTTGGAACTATTCATAGACTGTCTTACAGAGCCAAATGAAAAGCTCGTGGAATTTGGAATTGGAGGATTATGTAACGCTTGTGCCGGTAAAATGCCTGGAATATACAATTTTACTCTCTGATTCTAAACTGTTTTTTGTTGTTTCCATAACTGCAATTTACTGATCATCAAACTAAATGCTCTTTTCTCTTCTAGTGCAGACCCAAAAAATGTTGCTACAATTCTCGAGGCTGATGGAATTCCTCTTATAATCAAATGTTTATCAAGTCCTGTACGGAACACTGTGAGTCCACACGAGTTTCTCGCCTTATTAATGTCTCTCTGGCGTTTAAATGGAAACCCAAAATTATTTTTTTGTTCGAATAGGTGAATTACGCACTTGGGGCTTTGTATTACATGTGCGACAATAACAGAGCAACAAGAGAGGAGATTTTGAGAGCGGAAGTGGTGGATCTCATAGAGAGGTACGCAGCTGCTGATTCAGTCAGTGTAAGCTTTAGTAACTTGGCTAAGGCGTTTCTTGACAAGCATGTTCATGCAAACACATGAGATTCTTGAATATTATGATCTTGTCTATTATTGGTTCTATTAAGTAGTTGGATTTAGCTTGTATAGCAAATGGGCCAAAACACAAACGCTACAATGGATGTGTTGATTTTTGATGTCTTGTGATAATGTAGATGAGTAATATAAAGGCTAAATTGATCCAGTTGGTGGTCGTAGTTCATACATATTATATGAAAACTTCATAAATTCGAGAACACTTGGCGTTGTTTGGTAAAGATCATGGCTAATCCCATTGTCGAAATGGACAGTGTGACCTCTCACAGTTAAATGGGTTTGATTGATTTAAATGGGTCAATGTATGTTTAAATAGGTACAGTTAAATAGATTTTAAAAACTAAATAGGTTTATACTTAAATAGCATGGGTTTAAATAGGGTGGATTTATTCACTTTAACATCCCTAACTTTGGGAAACTAATGTATACACAACTATGAAAGTTGACCGAGTGAAGGAGCACAAGCGTATACCGCCTAAACTACACGGGAGATTCATGGTGTATCGGAAACACCCATTTTTCAATGTTTTCCAGAAGAGGGATGGGATCTTTTCCGATGGAAATAAATGATAAAAGATCAAACTGACTATTATAAGAACCATAAACGGATAAATAATGAGGGATGGGATCCTTTTCCATGGAAAATTGCCTATCCCATTTCTCTCTAATAAAATTTTCTCATTGTAATTTGGAAACGTCTTAATGTTTCTATTCATTTCTTGTTGGTTTAATTTCATAACAAAAAGCTTAGCCCACAAACTAAAAATCTTGCATCAACAAACGACTAATTTCTTAATTTCGAATTAAAGGAATTTAAATTTTCGGTATCGCATCATTGAATTTACATTAATGCATATGGCTTTATTTGATTGTATTATGGTTTAAAATTTGTAAAAAACATAATAACTTTTGTAGTTCAAAGTTTTTACTTTTATCAGTAATATAGATGTTTCTGTTATTATGCTATTGAGGCAAAAAAAACTCTACTTTTTCTCTTCCAAACTCGAATATCGAGACGCTGCTACCACCAAATTTCTCCGACTCTGGTGGGGTTCTTGCTCGCCGGCGTTGGGGTATCTCGACCTTAGCTTCCATCCTTTGCTTTCTTGCTTCTTTAGTTTTCCTTTTCAATCTCCTTTTCCCCTTTTGTTTTCCCTTTTGCAACCTACGCAAACCCTCTTTAATCAACCAGATCCAGGCAAAGGCCTGCGCAACACCGAATACAGAAGACGAAGGAGACTAACAAGCTCCTCTCTCTATAACCCCGTCTCAGCCTCACTGCCGGCAAAATTCAAGTCCCCTTGTCTTTTTAAATCTCGATCCGGAATGGTAATCGCCTCTGCAGAACTTTCTATCTCAACATCACCCGAGCCTTGCCAGGCAGAGACGGAGACGACGGTTGGTGAGGAAACCTCCAGAGAAGTGATTTTTCTCCGCTATTGGACTACCGCCTTGAACACAAGTCACCCCCTGAGCTTGGAAGATCTGCATTTGCTTTCACCGGAGACGCAAAAGTTTCTTTCAATCTCCTTGGTCAGCCGCTGTGTGCATCAATTCTCCCGGTCATTCACAACAACCTCTCTTCTATGGATGAACATTAAATCTGATATCGACCAGTTAGCTTTACAAAAAGTCTTGCCCAACCTCCAAAAGCCCAGGTTTTCTCTATCTAGCCCCTTGTTATCCTATCGACTATGCTTAGTTTTTTTGGCTATCCTCGATGTTCGAAGACTGCATCAGAGAACCCATTTAGCTAGTTTGTCTTGGATGTACAAAGGGTATGTTGGAACTATGGTTATTGCTCAACTTGTGACATTGTCTGTTGGATACCAAAACTGGAATTATCAAGGATTACTCAAATCCCAGCAACCATCCTCTTTTTTGAATCTCAGGTCTGGTTTTTCCTTATCCGTATCTTGCCGACTCCAAACTTTGTGTGGAATTCTTGATCATCATATTCATGGCAGAGAGGATCCACCTGTTATGTTACGGCTTTATACTTATCTTTTGCACCTTTTATTAGCTTCAATGGTGAACTTTACTGCTCCCAATACCCTGCAACCATCCTCTTGTCCAAATCTCAGGTCTGCTTTTTCTCTGTCAGTGTCTTACCGACTACAAACTTTGTGTGGAATTCTTGATCACCATATTCATGACAGAGAGGATTCACCAGTTATGTTACGCTTTACACTTATTTTTTACGAATCCTTGTATTAGCTTAAATGGTGAACTTTACTGCTCCTGTTTGAAGTCTCATGGCGTTTTAGACCTGAATTCAAATTGTCGAGGCTGTGGTTATGGTCTTAGAGTTTTCTCTACCAACAATCACCCCTCGACAGTTCTAGCTAACTACTTCAGGCAACACATTTTCAATCAAACTACCATCAGCATCTCCACCAACATTCGGGCTATTGCCCCCCGAATCACTGCCATGGCATTGCTTCTGCTAGTGCTCCTCACTCCGGTGAGTTCCTTGGCTCTGATTCTTCTACCAACGACACAATTTCTTTTGACCGTGACCTATTTGTCATCTCTCGAGCTCATCGACGATGTCCAATCCTGCAACCATGATCCCGCATGTCTTTAACTGCTTTTTAGCACTTGTTTCATAGCTCTCATGGGTTTTTGTTTGATGTTTTCTTTATCTTTGTTCATGTTTATGGCTTTGGAAAAAGCCTATGCTTGTAATCTCTTAAATTTTGGGATACTTTATCCCCCTCCTTGTAATGCTTCTGTTTGAATGAATAGAATCATCCGTTTGTTCAAAAAAAAAATGCTATTGAGGCATCATTTTCACAATACCTTTTTAAATTAAAATTCTTGCTAGATAGATTTCAATTGATTTTAAGCTGAGTTCATGATTTTAACTATGTGTACTCTCTATACTATATTGGCAAAAAGTGAGTTCGCCCTAGTTTTCTTTCTGGCACAACCCCCGAGAACTCTTCTCTCGACGGCGTCGAATCAGATCGGCGTCGCTGGGCCACTGATTTGCCATCGTCGTTCTCTTCTCTGCTCCCAAACCCTGCTCTGGACTGATCTCGAATCCACCGGAGGTTCATCGGTCTGTCAAGCTACTCCGGCCATGCGTCAGCTTCAATCCCTCTTATCCCCCTCAGCTCATCCGGTGGTTGATCAGCAGGTCAATTAAACCCAATGTGTACTCCACCACGATCTAGTGGTATCGTTGTAACACTTCAGGATCGAATCCACAGAGACCAAACAATTACACTAAGAAATTATGTAGATTAAATATAGCTAAGAAAATGGAAAAGTTTGTGAATCAAGTAACTATCTAAAAACGGAAAGTAATCAAACTGTTTTAATTCAAAAAGGAAATATTGGGCGCAAGGAATCTATGGAGATATGATTCTCGGACTAAGGTGGAAGATGGGGATGCATTAAACACCGTTCTAGAACTCAAATCACGGTTGTAAAGCTAACCTACTTTCGCAGCGTTAACTATCTATGCAATGAATTCACTAAACCCTAAACCGTCGTTTGGACCTAGCAAACCAAGCAAGCAATAAAGGTTCAAGTTTGATCTGTTCACAAGGTGCCTCAACTTCAACTTTCGTTGGCTAAGGTCCACCTTGCTCACCTAAGTTCTTTTCCAGCAACTCAACAACACTTTTGGTGCCCCGATGAATTAAACCTAAAATCTTAATCTAGGTGATCAATCTAGCTTAAGCATTAAGAACAACAATAGATGAAGAACAATAAGATCAATCCCAAATCTAACAACCTAAGTTTAGAGAATCATAAACCCCTTTGAAACCCAAAACCCAATAGATAAACTACTCAGACATGGAGATAAAAGAACAGCAAATCAATGATGAAGAAAACATAATTGAATTGCAAAAGAATAGAAAATAGGGCTTAGAAATCTTCTCCAAAGTGTCAAGAAGGATTAGAGATCTTCTCCCTTCAGCTCTCAATACAAAATAGTCTCAGAAAAATAAAGCTTATGTCTCTAGAGGCCGAGCCTCTAACTTATATATCAAAATAAAACCCTAAAAGTCGGTTTAAAACAAATAAGGAAAACTTGCTTCAGGTACGGGACTGGTCAATCCCGAATGCGGATCAACCGATCCTGGATGCTTTTCTCTGTTTTCTCCATCTGCTTGCTATTTCGATCAGTCTTCACCAAATTGGCTTCTGATGCTTGTCTTTATCCCCAAAACACTCAGTTTCCTTCCAAAGTAGCTTAGAACATGTAAAGACTCACAAAACACTAAAAAGACTCTACTAGCACACTTTGACTCAATAAAAGACTCAAAACAAATACCAAAACAATGGTTAAAACCTATAAAATACATACACATCACTGGTCCGTCTTGAAGAGGTGATTCTCTCGAGACCCCAGCCGTCCAATAACAAATCTGAGATCTTTGGACACCATGTGCGTCCTGCTTTCCGCCTATCTTACGGACTCTCTTTAAAGTCATCCGTATCACCTCCGCTCTCCTTGGGTTCATACCCCATCACCAAGTGGCTTACATGGTTGATGTTGGAATGGAGCTCTGTTTTGACGCCGGAACTGAGTGAGATTTTGACGGACAAAGCTTTAACTCTGGCGACCCCTTCCCCTCCCTCTGCATCCCTGGTCGTCTTGGATTGTGGTTCAGTTCTTAACCTCCCAGATCTGCCGCTTCACCCGAGGAAGATTATTTCCACAAACCAGACCAGACCAAATCCCTCTCTGTCTTCTCGATCCAGGTTTGAACCCAATTCCTATCATAGAACCCTGGTAGATAGAGATTCTCGACTTGATTTCGATACATATCCGTGCTAGAAGTCTTTTAGAACCCCTACCAGTGGATTGAGTACAACCCTACAAGTTTCCCCTGCCTCTAGTTCGATTGGCCGTAGAAACTGTTTCAGTGTTGCATTAGTCTCTCTAGATTGGTTAGTGCATTACATTCATCAAGAACAGCCTTATAATGTGTACCACAAGATCACTGAAACCCTCCAAGGGTATCGTTACCACTCGTCCCTTGATATTAACCTAGTGACCATATATACGCCCCAAGCCAAAGCCGACTACAAGCTTTGTGTGGGACTCCTTAACCTCCATGGCTATGTGTTGCATGTGAGGGAGGACCCACATGCTATGTTACGGCTTTGGTTACTTCTTACTAGGATCAACCTTACAACAATCGTATCCCCAAATCCCTTACAACCGCCTTTAGTGTGTAAGCTCGGTTTTGTCCTTTTCTTACAATGCTTTATCGGCTACAAGCTTTGTGTGGGACTCTTTAACCTCCATGGCCGAGGGCTTCATGAGAGGGAGGATCCACCTGCTCTGTTACGACATTGCATATACCACTTACGAGTCTCGGTAGCTTCACCACTAGTTAGGAGATTTGTGCCAAAATCTGTAACAATCCTTGATTAATTGGTCTTGAACTTTCTCCGGTTGGCGAGAACATTATCCCCCAGTTCCCTATGGAACAACTTTTCTAAAAGCTCCGCTGCATACTTTGCAAGAGCCATCGTTGATCACTTGCTGATCCAGGAAGCTGCGGAGCATGTCTTCAAAGGCACTTCCACCTTGGTCCCAACAGATCTTTCAAGTCCTACTAGCCTCCCAAAGCCTTGTATTCCCTTGGAAAACTCATGGAGCAAATATCTATCTATGTTTTGTAACCCTATTAAGCTTTGTAACTTTGTAATTCTCTCCTTGTATGAACTGTCCTGTTTGAGGACCTAAGTTTAATGAAACTTGTTTGACAAAAAAAAAAAAAACTATGTGTACTTTCTTAGATTTTGGCGATTTTTTTTTTAGTTTGCCGACATTTTTAAAAATGTTTCATAAAACATATTAGATAGTTTGCCGACTTTTTTAAAAATGTTTCATAAAACATATTAGATCAAACCAAATTAACAAACTTGCACTTCACCACACTTTTTTTTTTTTTTTTTTTTTTTTTTTTTTTTTTACATTTTTTAACTGAAGACAGAAAAGTTCATATGTGTTATACATTTCATAGGATTGATCAAACACAGGTGATGTTTTTTAAACTTCGGTTTTACGAGATCTTTTCTCTTGCATGGCAGCATATTTGATGATCTTGAGTGCTTCTACCATATCATCACATAGTCTATGTGGATCTGGAATAGTTGTTGTGTCAACAGCTAGATTGATGACAATCTTGTTTACGTAGCTTATGAAATGGATACTGAGAGCCTTAAACATCACCCAACAAAATAAACAATTAGTTAATTTAACTTCATCAAAAGTTTCATAATCTTTTAGAAGAGTAAACAAATCTACTTCAAAAAAGGAATGATTTAAGTATATATGAAATCAGTTGTACTTACTTGTGATCCAACTAATGCACTTCCCGCGATATATGAAATCGGATGGTGAAAAAAACTTATTTCTTCATCCGGACCTTTCACATTTGAAAATGCCAACGATGTGTGACCAAATATCCTCTTTCCAAAATCTTCTACTGCCTGTTAATTTCTTACAGTAAAAAAAAAATAGTTAAATGCATTAAGTTGTATCGAATATTGCTCATATCGGTTTTGTATATTTTCACCTTTCCTCCAAACAATTTCAAGGTGAATTTTATGATTCCGTAGAAAATAAACGCTTCGAGAGATATTTTTTTCCTATCCATTGTTGCTTTGGCTCGTCGAATGTACTCCAATGGATCATTCTCGAATTTCACCCACAAAGGAAATATGATAGTTCCTATGAAGTTTCCCCATCTACACTTTGAACCCTTCGCCATCATATCAGCCAAATCCTACATTTTCATATTTTATTAAACTTTACACTTAAACTAATTGAAAATTTGGTTTTGTATGATTGTATATAACTATGAACATGATGACTATCACCTCTATCCTTGTTGCTGGTCTTAAGTTTATAGCTACAGCACCACGAACACGGAGCTTTTCTAAGATCTCTTTCTTCTCGGCCTTTGATCCATCTGTCAACAGTTATCAAATATTATGAATTATGATGTAATTATGGTTTGAGTGATTGAGTACCTCTGGTTTTTAATATTATAAGAAGTGATTGCATATCGAAAATATAATAATTGAAGAAAAAAAATATTATAGGTAAGGTGGTTTGTGGATTTTTTTTTATAGTAAAAAAAATAATTGAAAAAAGGTATATATGGTAAATGATAGATACTTATAAAAGGAGAAAGGAATTTGAATTAACCATATTTGCTACTCAAATATCTTGAAAGACCTGCTTGTGTCATTCCAAGAAGAACATCATTCACCTTCTGCAAATATTTGAATATTATGAAGTTGTTATATAAAGTGTACGTAAAAACGAAATGAGTGATCAGTATATAAAGCAAAATAACAATTACTATACATACCATGTTCATTGTGTCCTTCACAAACTTGACATCATCAAGACTTATTATCCGATGGATAAGCTTCCAGGATTGAAATCCATCACTGGGATTACCCATAACAGGATTTTTCGTATCTTGCATGAAGCATACTGTAAGAATTAACTTGAAAAATTCAACAATAGTGGTGAAGGTGACTCTTATCAAAAACAAAAACCCAACAACCAACCACCAAGCCAGGGAATTAACAAGTTTCTTTGTAGCCACGGTACTAGAAATTAGTGCGTCGGGGTCTGATGTTTTTCTTGAACAAGCAAGTAAGAGAGACATAAGAGACATTCCATCACCAACTGAGTGATGTATTTTTACTATAGCCAAAGATTCTGCTTTTGATGTCTTTACGTTGAGCAAATGAAATTCCCAAAGTGGTTTGGACATGTCCATTGGAATGTTAGCAATGGTTGAAATATAATCTTCTACGAACTGATCAGGATTTTCAATGTTGGGATAGTCAAGATCCGGCACAATTATATGATCTTCTACTCGAACTTTAACAGGAATCCACACCGGTTCTCCTTTTCTCTTGTAGTCTATCTCCTGAAAAGACAAGAAAAATTATGATCCGTAAGACAAAATTCAGAACTAATATACTTGTGATATTTGCATACTAAAGAGATAGAAACAAATTGAATTCTATTAGTCACTGAAGAATTCTTTATATATATCTTATTCAGTATGTTTATACTTATTATATATATATACCAAAATTATAGCTAGTACATATATAACAAAATGCATGCGTACGTATAGAATATTTATATTTACCATTTTGCTAGAGAATCTGGGAGCATTGATCAATGACTTGTTGATGCCTTCAACAAACTTCGATGGGTTGCATCTAATTTTAAACCCAAAAGTTATAACAATGACGAAATTTGGGGAACTTAGCATATGTGACATTGGGCTAAGCGGCTCCATTGGCTCTTCTCTCTCCATATCTTTTTCCATTTGTATGGTTTTCTTTTTATGATTCTCCAACCTTTTGCAGTACTACTTCGCTTTTATAGCATTCATTTTGTGTCCTTCTCTCTTTTTTTTTTTTGGTATTATTATAAGTAGTAAATGAGGTTTGGTATGAGGTTAGGGTTTGTGGTTGCTACCTTCGTGGGTTCCTTGTGTATTTTTTTTTTAAATTTAGTCCTTCCATTTTATTTATAAAAAAACCATTTGGTTTCTAAATACCATTTCATAATAGTTGTTGTTTTAACATAAATTGTCTTGATAAACTTCAAATTAATAAACGAATTAGATAGAGAAATCATTAAGTATACGGTGTATAAATAAAAATTAGTTAGATCACATTCCTAAGTGGATGGGAAACAGTACTATTAAAAAAATTTAAAACCAACATTTCAGAAATATCAAAACAAAACATACTATTTGTAAGAGCCATGCACATAGATGAAAAACTATTTTTAGTGAAAAGTTATTTGTTAGACCTAATTAAGAATGTGACCTAACTAATTCCAAAAACATAGCTCAAAACAAAATGATTGTTGTTCTTTATATATTGGTCCAAAACTTTATCCCATCTAATATGGGATTTTAAACTCTAATAGTTTTTTATGCGTGCAGACCACGCCTAAATTAGTCATACACGTACGTGACGTTATATATGCAGTTTTGTCCAACATAAATTTATTAGCAATCGTAGCCCAATAAATTTCTATACAATCTATCAGAGATGTTTTAATTGCCCATTTGCTTTTTTCTTTTTTGTTGAAAATTTAACATATTTTAGAAATCAAAATACACTTTCATGTTTATCATGCCAACATGTGGAAGCATATTAATAGAATGCGAGTCCACTAGAACTGTTCGAGTTACATTTATGTTATTTTGGTGTATACTGTTGACATAATTGTTGGTCCCCGGCTACTATAAATTAATTAATTTTTTAAAAACTCTTTGTTGTAGGTGAAAATGCATGAGGATACAATGTTTTTCTAAAAAAATGTAATTTATTTATTATATCTAACTACCCACATAATGTATGATGTTGATATAAAACAAAACCGATTTAAATGGGATACACGTATGAGCTGGCCCCGATTGTGTCCCATTAAAGAAGTGGACATAGGGGAGTCCACCAATCAGATCCAAAATTGCATCTGGTGAAAACTCTAGTAATTGGCCGAAGCTGAAGCCTGAAGCAAAGCTATCCAGATCAATGAGGTCTGCTTTTTCTCATTAATCATCCAGGAACACTCCATCTTTAATTTTGTTGTTCCTCATTCACTAAGCTGATAAAGAGTCCTTGGTCGTTACAGCCCCGGCTCAACAGAAATGAGAGGCCTTGGGCGAAAAAAAATTATTGGACTTTTTGTTACATTAATTTTTTTTTTGAGATTTTTCTGAATTTTTGTTAAAAATGTGGATTATTTTATAATAATTTTTAAACTGGCCCCCAAAAAATGTTTTTAGAAACATTTGGACAGTTTCAAAAATTATTTTCGGGCTATTTTTATATTTTTACAAAAATTTGGACCCCTTTTCTTGTATAATTTTTATGTGAAAAGGTTTGGTTCCCTGGGCCATGACACCTGTGTCCATCCCACTTGAGCGAGGCTGAGCAGTTCCATGGTATACTACAGGACAATTTTTGTTTCATTCAATTTTCATTCAATTCTAATTAAATCAATTTCGATATTAAAAATAATAAAATGAATACTTAGTCCAATTGAAACTTCAGATAAATAATATTTTGCCTTTTTTATTAATATTGATTCAAACCCATTCTACCATAAAACTATATTTAGGATTGGGATGGTGGTGTGGTGATGGTGAAGATCAGACTTTAGTCATGGGTGCAAGATGCCAATGTCAAAGTTCGTCCTCACTTCATTCGAAGCTAGAGGTTTTACTATGGGCTATGGAGTGTATTCTAACTAGACGCATTGACTGTCAGAGATTCGAAATGGGTTCAGCAAAGCTTGTTGCGATCATGCAAGACTCGGAGGAGTGGCCGACCTTCTCTACTTTCCTTGATGAGTTCCACACTCTTCGTGTCTCCTTGCCTCTTTTTACTCTTTACAAGATCCTACGGGAGTCCAATGGAAAGGCGGATTGTTTAGTTCGTTATTCTAGAAAGTTATCGTCAGATACCATTTTTGTATACAATTTTTCTCCAGTTTGGACAACCAACTTAGGAGTTTTATTTTAAATATTGTTAGGTTGAAAAAAAAACCATCATACAATATAATCCGTCCAATATTATTTTAAAATATAATGTATTTAAATATTTATAATATTTTAAAATTTATATTAATTTTAGATATATCAATTATAATAACTTAAGGTTTAAAATTTTAATGTATACGATAAAAGTAAACAGTCAACTTCAAAATTGAATTAAGTCGTATACATAATTTGGATTTTTGTTAAATTAAGCTTCCTGTTCATTTAGATTAAGATTCAGTATAATATTATGTATAATATAATTTTGAATCATTGTCTAAAAATTTTAGGCCATGTGGAACAATGAAGATACACTATTTTCGATTAAGTGAGTAGTATATGTCTGTTCATGTACTATATGATGATTTAAACAATTAAAAAATAAATTAAACAAAGATGATAGGAAAAATATAATTTAAAATCTGAACAAAATATTTTAAATATCTTTAATTAATTGTTGAAGATTATATGGATAATTTTACAATTAATTTTAATATTTTAATTATGTTTGGTTTTATGAATATTAGTGTGAATTAATTGTAAAGTTGTTTAGATACATAAATATAATAATGGCATTGTAAATATTTACTAAAACAAATGTTAATATAAACGCAAAGTTCTTTTTTTTTGTCAACTACATAAAAGATTGGCTCTAAGAAAGCCAAATGGGGAGGGAAAGTTCATCTGCTCATTTAATGAAAATTCACATATTTATCCAAAAAAATTGATTTAATTTTTGCGTTATAGTAAGAAAAACTAATTAATGAGATAATAAATAACAGTAATACAAAGTTTTGATTTGGGAATCAAGTGTCGTCGTCCGCATCGAAACACTATAGGTTTTTGACTTTTTATCTTGGGCTTTGAAATTTTTTGTAAGTTTAAATATAAACAAAAATTAAATTTTGGCACCTTGGTTTGAACTTCACTTGTTCGTTTTGATGCTTATAATTGTTTTAGTTTTACAAAAAAAAATTAGAGAATTTGTTAAAAATACTTTTTTTGAGATATTTTTTTTCAAAAATACAATTTTTTTTGAATATTTTAATTTTTATACTTTTTATATAATTACAATATGTTAAATTAATTTTTAAAACATTTTTTTTAGGTTTGCGTTCTCTATTTAATATTTAGGGTATAGTTTTTAGAGAGTAGTGTTTACTATTTGGAATTTAGGGTTTAGAATTTTATTATTTTATATATTAAAAAAATTATTTTTAAATATAAACACCATAAAATGGTATTTAAAAAAAGTGACAATAAAAAAGCGTATTTTTAAAAATCCCCCAAACTATTGCACTAAGAATTAATTCCGCTCATATCTCAAAGTAAGAATTAAGTTTTTTTAATTATAAACTCCGATTTGAATTTTACCAACTCGCTGATCTTTATGATCCAGTTGAATTTGTTTAACATTTATCTCAAGTGCGTATTTATTATTTTTTAATAATCTTATTAATTATCTATATTTACTAATTAATACTGTATGCTATTCTAGTGATGGCATGGAGATAAGTTTCGAGTAGTACAATATCGACCACACAACTCATCTATTTACGAGCAAGATGTGTACGTGTTCAAAAATATTTATGAACAATTAATTAGCGGGCAGGAAGGAGATGAATGCTGTACCTACCTACTATGTTTAATTTCATACCAAATACTGCTGGTTTCATATAATGTTCTTCATAGAATATGCAACTTTAAACTAAAACTAAAAACTGATTTCCAAAACTTGTGAAAGAGTCGGGTAATTTTTACTGAAGGCACCCACAATAGATAAGTATAGTTGAAATCAGTGACAAGTCTCGAACCGTAATCGGTTGGTTCAATGATACGTTCTAAATATGAATGTGAATGTAACATAGAGTAACTAATTATATAGAGGGAGTAGCTAGGTAGGGTATTATTATAAGAGACTTAACTACAATATTAATATAAAACAGTACATAAATAGATCCATATTCTTTTTTTCTTTTACTAAATTGATGTTTTGACACTTTTACATATATTAAGAAAAATTTACAGTTTTATCTATAAATTAATTTTTAATTACTTTTTGATAAGAAAAAAAATATATAAACCTTAGAAAATATGTCATGTGGAAAAAATATAAAATAAAAAAATTAATTAAATTTTTTTTATTATACAACATCAATCTCTTAGGATAAAAAAAAAAATTCTAAAACATCAAAATATAATATACGTTAATCATAGATAACATAAGCATTAGAAATTCATCATTGTCACATGTCCGTCCGCATCTGATAAAGCTGATGGTGTCAAGTCGTTTACCTCAAATAAGACACGACTACTGCGACCGTACGGTTAATTGGTTGTAATATATATATTTTTTTTTTTGGACAAAGAATTGATTGTAATATATAAAGATCAAATCCTATAGAGAAAGGATGTTGTGCTATAAATCCATCAGAAAAGAGTAAAGCTAAAACTAAAATAAAAAACAGGATTTTGGTGTTGTCATAGTGAAATAGGTAAAGCAAGTAAATTCGTGTAAGTATATCAATAGGAAGCAAGCATTGGGAATTCAGGAGATCGCATGAGGTTCAATGATCTTTCTATTCAGAGAATCTTAAAGTTTAGTTTGTTTAATTCTAAGTCTCGTCTCGGACTACGAAATGTAAATCACACACCAAATATCTGAAGTTTATATACTATGTTACTCAACTGAAGTAGGCAACAATGCATACATCCCAACAATCTAATAGGTTCGATTATTGTCCACAAAGTGTTACAGCTCAACTTGCGCATGTTATAATATGATATTCATGTAAGGGTTTGATTGGCAGAGCTTTTTTTTTTTTTTTTTCTTCAATATGATTTCAATGATCTACAACAAGAGAGATTACAAAAGATGGAAAGGATATCAATCCTTCCGGAAACTAAGACCAAAAGAGGTGAATAAAGAGGAAAAAACCGAAACATGCAAAATATACTACATCCAGTCGATTACTTTCCGAATCAAGATCTAGAACTCCAAAAAAGAGACAAATAAAACTTAAACCTTTGATAAATTAAAACAGATCTGAGACAAAAAAAACCACACTAACGGATAAGAATACAAGATTCTCCTTTACCACAAATTAAAACCGAATGGAGATGCCGTGCGACCTCTTTATGATGTGAAAATGCAACAGAGCTCTGAAGGGAACATGCAATTGTGAAGTGTCTCAGAGGGCTGATATGCTGACGTGACATGACGTGCTAACGTGGAGAAATACTGTGGACGTGATGACAAGATGCGTGGGAAGGAAAGAAGAAGAGATCAAGATATACTCGAAGATATTGAGAGTATATTTGATAAGAAGAGATAAGGGAAGATATTTTCTTAGGGATAAGAAATATTTCCTTTTAGTTAGGATACACAAAGATCTAGGTTAGAGATCATTTCTGGAGTTATAAGTAGGCGTGGGCTAGCCGCAAAAAGAGCTAGCACTCGTGGGATAAAAGTTGTGAGATTTGTATACCTTCAAGCAAATACAAAAAGCTTTGAAGGTGAGTGTGTTTTAACTCTTTTAGATCTACACAGGATGTTGTGTTAGATAAATAGGAGAGTGAGCTTAGTTTCAAGTCTTGTAAGAAACGAAAGTTTTTATAAGATTGATTTAAGCATTTGCTTGGCGCGTTCCAAGTGTTTTATTGTGTGTGTTGTGTTCTCTATACCTTAACATTTGGTATCAGAGCAGACACCTGATAAAAAGTTCTGGTATCTTTTTCAACAGGTGAGATCTTGCGACTAGGGTATGGAGAAATCTCTGGAGGTTGTTGCGTTACAAGGACCATTGAAACTGGATCTGGAATGCTTTGGTTACTGGAAAGTCTCAATCAAGCAAGTCATCTCAAGCATTGATATGGAAGCTTGGTTTGCAGTGGAGGACGGCTGGTCTCATCCAACTGAGAAGAATGAAAAAGGCGAACTGGTGCAGAAACACAGAAAGAAATGGACAGCTGAAGAAAAGGCTGAGTCCAAACACAACTCACAGGCTCTGTCAGTGATCTTCAAATCTCTGCCAAGAGACATTTTTAATCAAGTTCAAGGTTGTGAGTCAGCTAAGAAGGCCTGGGACATTCGGGTCATCACGTTTGAAGGCACATGCCGAGTTAGGCGCACAAGGTTGGACAATCTTGCATCTGACTTTGAGAACTTGCAAATGACTGAAACTGAATCTGTGGCAGATTATAGTAGCCGGTTGAGTGGTATTGCTCAAGAATCTGTTGTTTTGGGCAAACGATACAAGGACAAGAAGTTGGTCAAGAAATTCCTCAGAAGTCTACCTGACAAGTTTCAACTGCACAAATCTGCTATTGATGTGTCTTTGAACTCTGATGAGCTCAAGTACAATCAAGTCATTGGGATGATGCAGGTGTTTGAGATGCAACTAAAGAAGAAAGAGAAGATGAATGCTAAGTCATTTGCTCTTAAAGCTATAGAGGAACAGAGGCTTGCTGAATCTCAGGAGCTTGAAGACGAAGAAAAGGTGGGTCTGTTGGTTAAGAAGTACTTTCGGAAGATGAAGAGAGGTCAGCGGAAGGGAACTACGTCACTCACGAATGCTGATTTTGACAAAGGGTTCAGGAAAGGTGATAAGCCAGAGCATCAGTGGTAATAAGCAGAAGTTATGGGTGCAAGGGCTTTGGTCATACCAAGACTGATTGTCCCTCACAAGGTAATAAGCAGAAGTCCTACATCACATGGAGTGAAAGTGATTTTGATGAAGAAGACAACAAAGGTGAAATTCTGAACAACTTTGTGGCTTTGATGGGAGTCATCAAGGAAGACGAAGGAGACGAAACTCTGTTGTTAAGAGGGGACTTTGACAAGAAGATTGAATTTGACTCCGATGGAGAGGAGGCTGGCTTGTCAATGGAAGATCAGATAGGGCTTCTTATTCAGACTGTTGTGCAAAAGACCCAAGATAACAGTGAGCTGTCAGCCGAGAGAGATACTCTTCAAATGAACGTTGCAATGTTGTCTAAGGAGCTGAGTGAAGAAAAGGCCAAGTCTCTGCGTCTTGAGAAGCAATTGGAGGAACAACTGAAGAACATCAGGATGCTAAGTAAAGGAAGTAAAGATCTCGACAACTTACTCAATATTGGACAATCAAGCACCGCAAAGTGGGGTATGGGGTATCAAGGAATCAAATCTGAAAAGTCAACGCAATTTGTTAGAGGGCAAAACACTGAGCCAAAACTCAAAGAACAACATGTTGCATCAATCGCTCAACATTATCAGTTACCTAAGGTGAATCCGCATCACAGGCGGATGACTATGCAATGTGAGTTGCCTGGAAGACAATCATATGGGTCACACAACTATCAACAGGAGAAGAGGATGCTGGTACTGTGGTCGTCTAAACAACTATAAGGCCTAGTGCTACAAGTTTCAGAATTATGTGACAAATCTAGTGCAGAATTATGGTTTCTATCCAGCTGTTAGAAGTGTTAGTCAAGGGTATGTTAGGAAAGATGATCTCTACAGCTGATGTTCATATATTTTACCCTGTTTTCCCTTAATATATTCACATCTTTTGCATCTTTTGCTATCTATTTTGACCATTATTGCATAGCTTTAGGACTGTTCGTGCATTAGAGTTTAGTTGCATTGCATTTGCATCTTTTCATGCATAAACAGGTGATTTTGGAGCTTAAGGAGCATGGAAGCAATGCTGAGGAGAAGTGAAGCAATCATGAGGAGAAAGCAAGAGAGCTAAGGCTGAGGAACCCAGGTCCGGAGTCCAACTCGACTGCCCACTCGACCAGACACTCGACCGTGTGCTGAGAGGGACTCGACCGAGTGGGAGGAGCACAAGAGGAGCCAACTCGACCGAGCACCAGGTCGAGTTGGTCGAGCCGCCTGGCTATTTTGTTTTTTAGCGTTTTTAGGGCTTCCACTACTTTTTCTATATAAGGGCTTGTACCTGCAGCCACCAAAAAAGGCCAGCTTTTTAGAGAGTCAAAAACCTAGTTTTTACCTTTTTGGGAATTATTCCTTTTGCACTTTTATTTTCTTAAGATTTTGTACTTCTTTTAAAAGGAGAAAAAGACTAAATTCTTCAATATTGTTGGTTTCATAACTTTCAGAATATTGAGAATTTAAGTTTGATTCTTTCTTCAATATTGTAGATCTTTGCTTTATCTATCTAATCATGCAAGTTTCATCATTTTCTGGGTTTATGACTTTGATGTTCATCATGTATGCTTGTGAGTAGTTGCTTAGGATCTTGAGGATGGGTTAGGCTGGGTTGTGTTTGAGGTTTGTTTGATTTGGTCAAGCTTGATTGTTGTAGATCTCTTCTAGGCTAGATGTTCTTAATGCTGATCCTATACTGAGAGGGTAGGATCTGATTTCAAGCCTCTTAGCATCACACCAATGTCTAAAGAGCATAGATAAAGATCTAGAGACTATCATTAGGCTTGCTAAGAGATTAGAAGTCTTGTTTGATTTTGACATATTGCTTAATGTCTGCTTATGTAGATTCTTTACTTTGCGAGAACAAGTCTAGAGATGCATGAGTTTGATTGTTTCTTGCCATGAGAGTGGATTAAACATGTCTTATAAATATCTGTCTAGAGATTAGCTCAAGTTGTTTGCGATTTATTGACCAAGTTAGATGACCTCAATCATAGTCCAGCCCATGAATCCCTCCTCAAGACCTTCCTTGTTTATTGATTTTGTTAGCTTAAATCTTGTTGTTTGATCGTTGTTTGATTTGTTTTGGTATTGCTCTGTTTTTCTTGTGTTGCTCTGTTTTGCGTATTTGTCCAGCTCGACCCTGCACTCGATCTACACTCGATCGAGTGCTTGCTCGAGTTCCAACCCAGAACTTGTGTTTATGATTTGTGTTTGTCCTATTTCATTCTAGTTGCATTTCTGTTGCATTCATTTAGTATCCTGTTCATTACTTACCTTGCATTAGTTCAATACTTGCATTACTATAGTTTCTATTTCTGTTTTAGCTTCATAATTGTCATAATCATTCTGTTCCATTTGCATTTAGCTCCTAACTCTTGTAGTTTTACTTTCTGCACTTTACATTTCATAATAGGATTGTTAGTGACAAACATCCTTTACATCTGGCTTGACTTAGACTCATATGCACATCTTGATTGTTCACAAACACTCAGATTGGATTGACACCTCTTATATTACAACAACATAAGGGGAATCGAAACACCCTGCCATCCATTCATTCATAAGTCATCATTCCATACATCATTCATCACCACACCCACAAAAATATGTGTTTCAACAGCGGATAGAACTGAGGTTGATCAGGCTAAATGGTACTTTGACAGTGGATGCTCCAGACATATGACCGGTGCTCTTGACAACTTGTCTCATATAGAAGATGTTGCTGGTGGAAGAGTCACGTTTGGAGATGGAGGTAAGGGGACAATCGGAGGAAAAGGTGCAACAAGTGGTGACACTCAACCACATCTGAAGGATGTGTTCTTGGTGGATGGATTGAAGGCCAATCTAATCAGTGTGAGTCAGATGTGTGATGAAGGCTTGGATGTTACGTTTACCAAGAAGGACTGCAAAGCTGTTGATCAACAGGGGTCTGTCAAACTCAGAGGAAGACGATCTGGAAATAATTGCTATATGTGGAAATCTGAAATGCAATGTTTCAATGCAACTACGGAGCTAGACACCAAGTTGTGGCATCAAGTTGGCCATTTCAATGTTCGCACAATGCTGAAATTGGCAAACCAAGAAGTTGTACGCGGACTGCCCAAGCTGAAGAGTGATCCACACTTTATATGTGGTCCATGCAACAAGAACAAGCAAATCAAAGCATCTCATGGGTCTGTAACAGACATCCGCACAAGCCATCCTCTACAGCTTGTCCACATGGATCTGATGGGGCCTATACAAGTTCAGAGTATATCTGGACGACGATTCATCTTTGTGATGGTGGATGACTACTCTCGCTACACCTGGGTAAGGTTTCTTTGTGATAAATCTGATACTCTTGAGTGCTTTCGTATTCTTGCCTTGCAGATTAAAAGTGAGAAGTGCTCAATAAAAACCATTCGAAGTGATCATGGTGGTGAGTTTCAAAACGACAAATTTGAACAATTCTGTGGGCATCAAGGCATCACTCATCAATACTCTGCACCAAGAACTCCGGAACAGAATGGTGTTGTTGAACGTAAGAACAGGACGTTGCAAGAGATGGCACGAGCTATGCTGCATGGAAATCAGGTTCATCATCGGTTCTGGGATGAAGCTGTGAATACAGCCTGCTATATCATCAAACGTGTGCATGTTCGTCTAGGAACCAGTAAGACTCCCTATTAGCTTTGGAAAGGGAAGTCTCCAACCGTGCACTATTTTCATGTGTTCAGATGCCTCTGCTATATTCTGAATGATAAGGATCAGTTGGGTAAATTTGACTCCAAAAGTGATGAAGACATCTTTCTAGGTTATTTTGGACATAGCACTGCCTTTCGTGTTTACAACAAACGTCTGCGATCTGTTCAAGAGACTGTCAATATAGTGTTTGACGACACCTCATTCCTCCGGGTTGCAGTGGTGCCCATTGTCTCTGACACGAACCTGGTAATAGATGCTGAGAAGCCTGTGCCAGAATCTGCCACCCCTGTTGTCTCTGACAGGCCTGTTGAAACTGACTTTTTCTGTGGTGTGGTGAATGATGAATGGAATGATGATTTATGAATGAATGGATGTTAGGGTGTTTCAATTCCCCTTATGCAGTTGCAGTATAAGAGGTGTCAATCCTATCTGAGTGATTGTGAACAATTAAGATGTGTATAAGAATCTAAGTCAAGCCAGATGTAAAGGATGTTTGTCACTAACAATCCTATAATGAAAATGCAAAGTGCAGAAAGCAAACTACAAGAACTAAGAACTAAATGCAAATGAAACAGAATGATTATAGTAGCAAGAACAGAAATAGAAACTATGTTAATGAACTAATGCAAGACAAGTAATGAACAAAAAACTAAGTGAATGCAAGAGAAATGAAACAGGAATGAAACAAGAGATAAGACAGGACAACTACAAAGCATGAACACAAATTCTGGGGACGAACTCGAGCAGCACTCGACCGAGTGTAGGTCGAGTACAAGGTCGAGCTAGACTAAACATGAAAACAGAGCAACACAATAAAAACAGAGCAATGCAAAAACGAGTCAAACAACAAGCAAGCAATGATATTTAGACTAAGATATTAATAAACAAAGAAGGCCTTGAGGAGGGATTCATGGGCTGAGCTAATCATTGTGGTTATCTAACTTGGTCAACAAATCTCAAGCAAACTTTGAGCTAATCTCTAGACATACTATTCTAAGACATGTTTAATCCACTCTCATGGCAAGAAACAATCAAACCTATGCATTTCTAGACTTGTTCTCACAAAGTAAAGAATCTACACAAGCAGGCATTAAGCAATACATCTCAAACCAAACAAGACCTCTAATCTCTTAGCAAGCCTAATGGTAAGCTCTAGATCTAGCCTTATCTATGCTCCTTAAACATTGGTGTGATGCTAAGATGCTTGAAATCAAACCCTACCTTCTCAGATATAGGATCAGCATTAAGAACATCTAGCCTAGAAGAGATCTACAACAATCAAGCTTGACCAAATCAAATAAACCACAAGATCAACCCAGCCTAACCCATCCTCAAGGTCCTAAGCAAACTACTCACAAGAACACATGGAGAAATAAGTCAAAAACCCAGAAAATATTGAAACTTGCATTATTAGACAGATGAAACAGAGATCTACAATATTGATGAAGAAATGAAACTCGAAATCTTAATATCTTGAAAGTTATGAAACCAACAAAATACAAGAATCTAGTCTTTCTTTCTTAAACAAGTACAAAATCTAAAAATAAAAGAAAGTGCAAAAGGAATAAATCTAAAAAAGGTAAAAACTAGGTTTTAGACTCTCTAAAAAGCTGGACTCTTTGGTGGCTGCAGGTACAAGGGCTTTATATAGGAGATGAGGTGGAAGCCCTAAAAATACAAAAAGTCAAAGCAGTCAACGGCTTGGTCAACTCGACCAGTGCTCGGTCGAGTGGCTGGTCGAGCTGGCTTGTCTCGTGCATTCTCCACTCGGTCGAGTCCTTCTCAGCACACGGTCGAGTGTCTGGTCGAGTGTGCGGTCGAGTTGGACTCTGGACCTTGATTCTTCAGCCTTAACTCTCTTGTTTTCTCCTCAGGATTGCTTCACTTCTCCTCAGCATTGCTTCCATGCTCCTTAAGCTCCAAAATCACCTGTTTATGCATGAAAAGATGCAAATGCAATGCAACTATACTCTAATGCATGATTAGTCCTAAAGCTACACAATAATGGCCTAAATGGATAGCAAAAGATGCAAAAGTTGTGAATAAACTAAGGGAAAATAAGGTAAAATATATGAACATCAACACCCCCAAACTTAGTCTTTGCTTGCCCTCAAGCAAATAATCAAGACAAAAGAAGGTAGGTGAGGTTTGAAAGTGGGATCTCAGCTCCTAAAGCTTGCAAATAGACTATCTAGAATCAATGTCCAAGTTACTAGTACTATGATGCAAGTTGAATGAGCTATACTTAAAGACTTTAGACAAGCATATCACAACCTTTATTGATTTGAGCCTTAGACATCCACATGCATTCAAATCAACCATTTCCTTTAACATTCATTAATCAAGAACATGAATCAATTCTATGCAATGCTTAAACTCATTTGACTTGGAAATAAAGGCTTTGAGACAATGATGGTCTCTTTTTAGAGTAGGGCTTATCAATACCAAGGTTCTCTCATGAAAATGGATTGAGCTTTAGAAGAATGCTAAAGGTAAGACACCTAGACACATACAAGAATAAAACCTTGTCTACCCAAAGGCTCCCAAAGTGTTTTATCCTAGCAATCTAAACCCAAATGATCCTAGTTCTACCCTTTAACTTCTTCTTTTCTTTTTCACCCTTTTCTCTTTTGGTTTTCAAGTCTTAGGAGATGTTTCTTATTTGATTTTTCTAGTGGGATGGGGAATTCTTACTTATTTGCTATGGTTCTCTTTTCTTCTTATTCTTAAGACATATAAGCACTTTGCTAGACTTTCCTTTTCTTTTCTTTTCTTTTCTTTAATTATTCTCAACATTTTTTTTTACTTCCCATCCTTTCACTAGACGTTTACTTAAACACATTCTCCTCTTAAATACTCTACCCTCTTTTTTTTTTCTTTTTTTTCTTTTTTTTTTTTTTTTTTTTTTCTCTTTTTCCTCTTTTCTTTTCATAACAGCCAAGTCCCAAACCCAACAAGTGAACCACCTAGTCCTATCTAGTTTGAAAAATGCAAACTAGAACTACACAAGGCTTTACTCTTGTCAGTTCAAACCTAACACTTTCTACCAAGCTCAATCCCAAAAATAGGCCTCACACACACAAGAATAAACATGGCTTGAAAGAAGGTTTGGTTTAGGGGTAGGGGAACTGATTCTTAATGAGGAAATCAGCTACTTGGATCAACAAGAGTGGTAAAAAGGAAGAAGATGATCCAAATATGTATATGGTATCCATGAGTTTAAAGCAATGCACACATTGATAATTGAAAGTCAATATTAGGTTCTTATAAATAGGAAATGGTTTCAAATCTCAACATGCTTCAATTTAGACCAAATGCAATGTAGGAATTCAAGGCTTGGTTCAATCTTATGCTTCTAACCGCTCAACTAGCATCAAAGTACTATTAACTTGGGCATTGATCCTAGTCTAGTGAATAAACAAGCTAACGAGGGAATACTCATCATAGATCCCTAATGCAAATACTATACAATCCTATATGAAACATACTAAACAAGATCCTAATATGCAATGCAAACTACATGAACACTCTTTTTTTTTTTTAATAAAGATTTTTTCAAAATTTTTCAAATTTTTAGAGTTTTTCTATGCCTTAGATGATATGCAAATACTAACATGATGATGCTAAAAATTTGAAATAAGAATCACAAAACACAATGTCAAATGCTATCTCAAACCCTCCCCCAAACTTAAATCACATAGTCCTCAGTGTGAAAGAAATTTGATTGAGGATTCAAGATTAAAAACAAATCACAAAACACAATATGAAATGCAATGATATTTACAAGTAAAGGTGATAGTGGTACCTTAGGGATTGTGGAAGTAGTTGTCCACATCCATCTGCATGCTGTCATAGGAGTAGTTGGGGTCTTGCTGGTGACTTGGAGGTGGAGATTGGGGCAGCTCGACGATGGGAATCGACCGGGACTCGGTCGAGTACGTGCTCGAGTGGGGGGGGGTCGAGCTGGACCGCGAGTCTTCTTTTCCTCTTCTATTTGGTCTCTCTTGCTTCCCTGATCATGAAAATACCAAAACAAAAATCAAAATACCAAAAACCTTAAACAATATGTACATGGATACCTTAGGGACTTCCTCCCTAGTGAGCTTGTTTAGAGTCACTAAGCTTAACTTTTGATTGCCTTCTTAGGCTTTGTTTAGATACCAAGGAGGTTATGAAATCCCCCCTGGTTCGACTTGGTAACCTTGGTGTTCCTTCTTGATCACTACTTCCTTAACACTTGAACTTTGTTTCTTCTTAAGCTTGAGTCTTAGTCTTGCCTTCTTCAAAGACCTCTTGTTCAGCTTAACTTGGAGTTCCTTCACCAAATTAGTCAGTTCTTGAAGAGAATTCTTAAGCCTCTCCACTGATTCTTCTTGAAAGGATAGCTTAGCACTTGAAGGTGTTTCTTTACTTGAGACCTCATGATCCTCGTTTCTTTTGATAGTGTAAGGTGGATCATTGATGGAAGGCAGATTAGTAGGGTTGTTAATGTCAAATTTCATAGTGAAGTCTTCAGTCAGGTGGAGCTTGATAGTCCCCATCTTCACATCAATTACAGCCCCAGCTGTGGCTAAGAATGGCCTTCCCAAGATAAGAGGGTCTTCAGGCTCATGTTCCATGCTCATGATTGCAAAATCAGTTGGGATCCTTGCTTCTCCTATCTTGACTGGGAAGCTCTCGATCACTCCAACCACATCCCTCTTGGACCCATCTGCTAGAGTGATATAGAAGTTGCCCTCCTTGAAATCTTCATAACCTAACTTCTCAGCCACTGAGTATGGCATCAAACTCACTGAAGCCCCTAAATCACAAAGGCACTTGTTGAAATGCATGTAGCTGATGGAGCAGGGTAGGTTGAATGAGCCTGGATCCTTAAGCTTTGTTGGGATAACAGCTTTCCCAATCTTTTTCAAATCCCTCATGTCTTGATCATGAGCCTTCTTCTTTGACATCTCAAGCAAAAACTCTTGATAGAGAGGATATGGAGCATACTGTTCCAAGGCAGGTCCTCTCTCTTCTTCTTGGTAAGCAATGATGACCTCTTGTATGGCCATCACTTCCTTCTTCTCAATCACAGCTTTTTCCTTCAAAGCTTTCTCTTCCGCTTGTTGTAAAGCCATCTTTTCCTTTTGCTCAATGATCTCCCTCAGTTCCCTTATCTTTTGTGCCTTGAAACGTCCTGGGAATGGTAGAGGTGGCTTGTAAGCAGGAGGAATGTACTTAGCAGGCTTGACAGCTTTTGTGTCTTCAACTCGATCGACCACTCGATCAGGTACTCGGCCGTGTGTGTGGTCGAGCACCTGGTCGAGTTGTTCTTCTGCTTCAGTCTGCTCAGTAAAACCTTCACTCTGGGCTTCAATTAGTGACGAATCCTCCCCACCTTGAATCGCACTGTCCTCAGTGACATTTTCCTCATGGAGATGGATGGCGTTAACAGTGAACTCCCTTTGGTTTTGACTAGCTTGTTCAGGAAATTGGTGGGGCTTAGGAGTTGAAGTAGAAGCAATGGAGCTCTCCATGTAATGGAATGTAGAGGTCAGACTTTCAAGCTTGTTACTCAGGTCATTAGAATAAGAATTCAACTTCTGGGTCAGCTCTTCAAACTGCCTTGCTTCCTCAATCTGCTTATTGGCTTGCCCAAGGAACAGCTGTTGCAGCATAGCTCTTAAGTCAGGTTCTTGGGCTTGGTAGGTCTGAAACGCTGGAGGGTGACACCATTGAGTCTGGAAACCTTGTTGATGGTGCATGGGTGCATAATGGAACTGACTGCTTTGAAACATGGTTACAGACTCGAACGGACACTCGGTCGAGCACTGGCATGAGTTGAAGGTCGAGTAGACTGAGATGTGAAGTCTATTTGAATTCGGCTTCTGACTCGATCAAGTACTCGATCACGCACTCGGTCGAGTGGTGGTCGAGTTGGTGGTCGAGCTGGTACCTGATACTCAATCACAGACAAGCAGTAGAAGAAACGAGATCAGTAGTGAACAAGTGGATAAACGAACTTAATCTTAGACTTCATTTGATCCTAATTGTCACAAAAACACACTCAAATGGGCAACGACGCCAAATTGAAACTGACTTTTTCTGTGGTGTGGTGAATGATGAATGTAATGATGATTTATGAATGAATGGATGTCAGGGTGTTTCAATTCCCCTTATGCAGTTGCAGTATAAGAGGTATCAATCCTATCTGAGTGATTGTGAACAATTAAGATGTGTATAAGAATCTAAGTCAAGCCAGATGTAAAGGATGCTTGTCACTAACAATCCTATAATGAAAATGCAAAGTGCAGAAAGCAAACTACAAGAACTAAGAACTAAATGCAAATGAAACAGAATAATTATAGTAGCAAGAACAGAAATAGAAACTATGTTAATGAACTAATGCAAGACAAGTAATGAACAGAAAACTAAGTGAATGCAAGAGAAATGAAACAGGAATGAAACAAGAGATAAGACAGGACAACTACAAAGCATGAACACAAATTCTGGGGACGAACTCGAGCAGCACTCGACCGAGTGTAGGTCGAGTACAGGGTCGAGCTAGATTAAACGTGAAAACAGAGCAACACAATAAAAACAGAGCAATGCAAAAACGAGTCAAACAACAAGCAAGCAATGATATTTAGACTAACATATTAATAAACAAAGAAGACCTTGAGGAGGGATTCATGGGCTGAGCTAATCATTGTGGTTATCTAACTTGGTCAACAAATCTCAAGCAAACTTTGAGCTAATCTCTAGACATACTATTCTAAGACATGTTTAATCCACTCTCATGGCAAGAAACAATCAAACCTATGCATTTCTAGACTTGTTCTCACAAAGTAAAGAATCTACACAAGCAGGCATTAAGCAATACATCTCAAACCAAACAAGACCTCTAATCTCTTAGCAAGCCTAATGGTAAGCTCTAGATCTAGCCTTATCTATGCTTCTTAAACATTGGTGTGATGCTAAGATGCTTGAAATCAAACCCTACCTTCTCAGATATAGGATCAGCATTAAGAACATCTATCCTAGAAGAGATCTACAACAATCAAGCTTGACCAAATCAAATAAACCACAAGATCAACCCAGCCTAACCCATCCTCAAGGTCCTAAGCAAACTACTCACAAGAACACATGGAGAAATAAGTCAAAAACCCAGAAAATATTGAAACTTGCATTATTAGAAAGCTGAAACAGAGATCTACAATATTGATGAAGAAATGAAACTCGAAATCTTAATATATTGAAAGTTATGAAACCAACAAAATACAAGAATCTAGTCTTTCTTTCTTAAACAAGTACAAAATCTAAAAATCAAAGAAAGTGCAAAAGGAATAAATCTAAAAAAGGTAAAAACTAGGTTTTAGACTCTCTAAAAAGCTGGACTCTTTGGTGGCTGCAGGTACAAGGGCTTTATATAGGAGATGAGGTGGAAGCCCTAAAAATACAAAAAGTCAAAGCAGTCAACGGCTCGGTCAACTCGACCAGTGCTCGGTCGAGTGGCTAGTCGAGCTGGCTTCTCTCGTGCATTCTCTACTCGGTCGAGTCCTTCTCAGCACACGGTCGAGTGTCTGGTCGAGTGTGCGGTCGAGTTGGACTCTGGACCTTGATTCTTCAGCCTTAACTCTCTTGTTTTCTCCTCAGGATTGCTTCACTTCTCCTCAGCATTGCTTCCATGCTCCTTAAGCTCCAAAATCATCTGTTTATGCATGAAAAGATGCAAATGCAATGCAACTATACTCTAATGCATGATTAGTCCTAAAGCTACACAATAATGGCCTAAATGGATAGCAAAAGATGCAATAGTTGTGAATAAACTAAGGGAAAACAAGGTAAAATATATGAACATTACCTGTGTCAACTCACGATTCAGTTCCTGTATCTTCTCATGTTCATCGGAATCACTCCTCTACTGATGTTGTAGGTGCGATTCAGGAGGGTAAAGTTACCAGAGGGAAGCAGATTGATTTTGCTCAGCTGGCTGGGAAGAAACAAAAGGCTGTCGTTCCGGAGTCTGTCTCTCAGGATTCTGCTGTTGTACAGTTTGCATGTTTTGTTTCGTCTATTGAGCCCAAGAATCATAAGGAGGTGCTTCGTGATGAGTTCTGGGTTGCTGCTATGCAAGATGAGCTGGAACAATTTAAACGTAGTGATGTTTGGGAACTCACTCAACGTCCTGCTGACGTCAATATAGTAGGAACAAAGTGGATATTCAAGAATAAAAGTGATGCTAGTGGCTGCATTGTGAGGAACAAAGCAAGGTTGGTAGCTCAAGGTTATTCTCAGATTGAGGGAATTGACTTTGATGAAACCTTTGCTCCGGTGGCAAGGTTGGAATCAATTAGGTTTATGTTTGGTATGGCATGTGCGCTTAAGGTCACCTTGCATAAGATGGATGTTAAAAGTGCCTTCCTAAATCGAATACTGCAATAGGAGGTTTATGTTGAGCAACCAAAAGGCTTTGAGAACGCACAACACCCTGAGCATGTTTATCGACTGAAGAAAGCTCTATATGGTTTAAAGCAGGCACCACGAGCATGGTATGAGAGGTTGACTACGTTTCTAATGGATCAGGTATACAGTCGAGGGAGTGTTGACAAAACATTGTTTGTTCTTAACAGCAACAACGACCTGATATTTGTTCAGATATATGTGGATGACATTGTTTTTGGTTCCACTTGTCAACCTCTCGTAAAACAATTTGTGGAGAGCATGTCTCAGGAGTTTGAGATGAGCATGGTGGGAGAGCTAAGGTACTTTTTGGGATTGCAAGTTGAACAATCGGCTGATGGGATCTTTGTATCTCAAAGTACTTATGTTAAGGAGCTTGTACAACGCTTTGGGTTGGAAAAGAGTAAAGAAGCCAAGATTCCTATGGGCGCTAATGACAGACTCTCCAAGGACGAAGAAGGGGAGGATATAGATGAGAAACTATACAGAGGAATGATTGGAAGTCTACTGTATTTGACTGCTAGTCGTCCAGACATATGTCTATCAGTAGGGATCTGTGCACGCTATCAAGCCAAGCCCAAGATGTCACACTTACTAGCAGTAAAGTAGATCATCAAGTACATCAAAAGGACATTGGACTTCGGTATCTACTATACCAAGGATACCAACATCAGTCTGAGTGGGTATTGTGATGCTGACTGGGCAAGATCTGTGGATGATCGTCGCAACACAAGTGGAGGATGCTTCTTCATGGGCAACAACCTAATATCATGGCACAACAAGAAACAAAACAGTGTCTCTTTATCAACTGCTGAGGCTGAGTACATTGCCTTAGGAAACTGTTGCACACAACTCCTTTGGATGCGGCAAATGGCTTCTGACTATGGTATGGATTCTGATACTCTGTTGATTCATTGTGATAATTTGAGTGCAATAAACATCTCTAAGAATCCTGTGCAACATTCTAGAACTAAACACATAGATATTAGACACCACTTTGTTCGTGAACTAGTTGAGGCGAAACTGATCGAGATTGACCATGCGAGCACTGATTTTCAGCTGGCTGATTTGTTTACCAAGCCTTTGGACTTTAACAGATTCATTAATCTGAGAAAGTCTATTGGTGTCTGTGAATTCTAATCTCTTTCTCTGAGTTGTGTTGATCTAAGACAGGAACATGAGTTAGAACAGATCATAGAAATCTTGGAATATATAGAAGATCAACACTCTGAAAAAAGTTGTGGGAAATAGTTGCCTGTCATGCCGGTCTGTCCATCCTATTAAACGTTGTCATGATTTAAGGAGGTCAAAGAGCTATGAAGAGACATGCACATTTATTCTCAGGTTCAATAACCTGTTGAAAGTCAAGCCTAGAATCAGTAACTGATAAAATCAAATGATGTCACTGAAGCTCAAGGTGATGAAGCAGCCATCAAGAGGCTGAGTGGAATATAAAAAAAATAAAAAATGATGTGCTCTTCAAAGAGATGATCTTCAGCTGCCTTAACATGTTAGGATGGGCTAAAGACTAAAGGCATGCCAGTGTGAAAGACTACCCACATGCAACAGTTCTCTAATCTTCGACAATTCAAGAGGTTATGATAGTTCCTAATGAAGGTTCTGAACAAGTGGTTGACACGACAGAGGTATGATTAGTGTTCTGATTTCTATGTTTATAAAATTAAAAAAAAAATTAAAAAATTGCTCATGTGTGTTTAATTCTCGATCTGGGTCCCTTAAGGTTTATCATTAGTGGGTGTGTGTATCCGTGTTTGATTCATGAATATGATAAATTGGATCATAAGAAGGAAAGAACATGATTTATTGGTGCACTGTCATTAATTGTGATTACATGAATTGACAAGAGTATGTGGTCGAAAAAGGGAATAGATGCAGTGTACACTGATGGTTAATTGAGTATTTTCAAGATTGCCTCTTATTTTTTTTGGGCCGGGACTGAGCAGCCCATTGATTCTCATGAGCGTGTATAAAAAGAGCGGCTAGGGTTTTGAGTTTTTTCTCATCATCCTTGCGATTTCAGTTCTTTGTCGATTAAGCATCTAATTTTTCTCTCCTCTGATTTTGCTCTCTAACTCTTGATCACCATGAAATCTGTGTTTAGTGGTTTTCACTATGATTCTAGTTCAGATGAGGAGCTTCACACCCCTCTGGCAGCCCTACCTCCGCCGTCTCCTTATGTCTCGATTGATCCTACCACGGCGATGGTCGTCTATGAACCTCGAGATGAATCACCTACAGCAACTCCAGTGCCGGCGGACCCCTTGCCCAGGCCGGCTACTGTCGAGGTGGATCACGGCACATGCGACTCTTCATCTTCTCTGCCAAGGAAGGTGCAAATTTCGTTATCCGGTGGTTGATCTTATTGGTGACGTCCCTGTGCCTACTTTGTCGAATCAGGGAATCTCATCCCGGCTGCGTAAACGACAATCAGTTGCTGATGCAGACATCCGCGACTACAAGCGTCCGTCTCTTGGCAAGGACAAGGGTGTGTCCTCGTCTCGCGGTGCTCCTTCAAAGGAGTTTGACTCAAAACGGTTCATATCCGCTGATGCTGCTCGAGGGTATGGTTTCTTTGCTTCTCGAACCATTGCTGCTGAGGTTTGCTACTCCCTGGGAGTAGATGATCCAGCTAGGGAGCTGCTTGATCAAGTCGGTCTGTTGAAAATTGTCACTCAAATCGGGTCTTATGATTCTGTGTTGTCTATGAGTTCTGGGCAAATCTTCCAGTAGTTAAGGTTGAAGGGAAGTCAGTTGATGTGCTTGTCAGAGATTGGGTGTATGAGTTTTCCCCAGGCCGCATTAATGCCTTGTTCGGTCTTCAGGCGGTTGATGTACGCGAACAAAGACTACAAACAGCTGCGATTCTGGAGGAGGATCTTGCTCTCTTTCTATCTGGTGGCAAAGTGAAAACCTTCAAGTAGCTGGTGTCAACGACAATCAAGGACCCGGTGATCAAGGATTTGCATAAGATATGCTGTAGCAACTGGTCTCCCACGGTGAATACAGGGTACATTTCAGCAAACAGAGCCATGGTGATCTACATGATCATGCATCGCATTCCGTTTGATTTTGGGAGAATGATCTATGATCAGATCATACAGTTGGGTCTGCAAGTTCAGTCAGGGTTTCGTCTACCGTTTCCCAGTCTTATTCATCAGCTCTTGGAAGCTCAGCGCCCTGTTCCAAGTCTTCAGCAACAAGACACGATTAAGACAAAGGGGAAGAAGACTGTGTCACGGCCTGCGGAATCGGTTCTTCGCAGTGGTACGTCTGCAGAGCGCAAAGCCATCTGGTTGGCCATTCAAATTCTGCAAGATGCCTTGGAAGCTGGTAAGTAATCACATCTCTGTGTGCACTTCTAAGTTTTCATGATATTTTTGACTAAACTTTGCTAACCAAGCAGGGGGAGATGAGTCTGATTAAGATGCTTGAGGGGGAGTCTGAGCTGAGGGGGAGCTGTTTGAGTTTTTTTTTTTTTTTTTATTCGCCTTTTTTATTTGTTGCTCCCTGTAGTTTTTCTTTCTATGCTTCAGACTTGTGTTCGGAAGTTTTTAGTGTTTGAGACTTGTTTTTTAATTTGTGTGATAATTTGGTTGGTCTCATTGCTTCTTTGGTGATAACTTATCTGCCTGATGATTTTATGAGATACACTGTTGGTACAGTTGTGTCTATGTTTTGGCTGCTGGTGTTTGTTTGTGTTTTTGACAGGATAAATGCAATGGATGCTTGTTTGACAAGTTCAGTCAAAAAGGGGGAGATTGAAAGTGCAACAGAGCTCTGAAGGGAACATGCAGCTGTGATGTGTCTCAGAGGGCTGATATGCTGACGTGACATGACGTGCTGACATGGAAAAATATTGTGGACGTGATGACAAGATGCGTGGGAAGGAAGGAAGAAGAGATCAAGATATACTCGAAGATATTGAGAGTATATTTGATAAGAAGAGATAAGGGAAGATATTTTCTTAGGGATAAGAAATATTTCCTTTTAGTTAGGATACACAAAGATCTAGGTTAGAGATCATTTGTGGGGTTATAAGTAGGCGTGGGCTAGCCACAAAAAGAGCTAGCACTCGTGCGATAAAAGTTGTGAGATTTGTATACCTTCAAGCAAATACAAAAAGCTTTGAAGGTGAGTGTGTTTTAACTATTTTAGATCTACACAGGGTGTTGTGTTAGATAGATAGGAGAGTGAGTTTAGTTTCAAGTTTTATAAGAAACGAAAATTTTTCTAAGATTGATTAAAGCGTTTGCTTGGCGCATTCCAAATGCTTTATTGTATGTGTTTTGTTTTGTATACCTTAACATGATGTTCCGATTAGAAGCCTCATAGGCGGTGAGACAGATCCAGAACCAAGAGATTGGCAGAGCTTATAATAGAGCATTAGCAATATTCAATATAAGGGGTAAGCTGTGAAAGTTGTATACTATTATATATTAATATATGATGATATGTGATTGGTATAACAGTGAGCTAGACATAAAAGATGACAAGCGAAACAAAATTTTTATAAACATGCTTTATTTTTTTACTAAAATAATATTTTAAATTTTTATTAAAAGTAAACCAATTCATAGATGTGGCCGTAAAACAAATTATGTGGATATAGGATTATGTTACTTTTTAACTAGAAAATGATCCACAGATTACGTGTTAAATATAAATTTAAAATGTCTAAGTGTTTAGTTTAACTGTTTTATGATCAAAATTATAGTTTATAACAGTATTGTCGATGTGTTACCTACATATAATTACACATTATACATACATGCTATTGTGTTTTAAAAAACAAACAAATACATACATGCTATTGACAAAAATGTGTTTACTTTTTAATATAGGGAATGAATTGATTTTTTGGCATTTACTTTTTACTTTCTATCATGCTCTTTGGACGACGGTTCGCCTCAAAATTTTCGGCGTTGTGGGCAGTTTTCGAGCTTCTCTCCGGTGGCTATCTCCATGTTGTTACTCCGATACCAGCGTGATGGTTGTGCAGCGGTAACAAGGTTTCAACCTCTATATAATCGCAGATCTGATGATGAATTATCTTCAATCACAATCCAACAAATCTCTTTTGCCCTACTCTATCCTTTCCGTTTTTACAACATTCGGTTGCAAATGGCTGATAATTTTCGACGAGCGGTGCAAGAAATCAATTTGGGTGCTGACGATGCACCAATTGCCTTACCAGGGGAAGTGGTGGCAAGGGCTGAAGCAGAAAACCGTTTAATTTTGCTGGACAGACCGGTGATGCCAAGGCGTCAGAATCTTCGTTCAGTGGTGGCTTCTATGCCATGAGTTTGGCGACAGTCAGGCCTTGTCCATGGAAGAATCATCCCCAGGAATCAGTTCCAATTCATCTTCCCGTCGGAAGAATCTCTGCAAACTGTAATTCAACGAGGACCATGAGCTTTCAACGATAGGATGTTGATACTTCAACAATGGATGCCACTCCAGAACCCTCCTCTTATAAATTTCATACCTTTTTGGATTCAAATCCGTGGCATTCCCTTTCAATTCCTCAACCGTGATGTTATTGCTCACATTGGTCATGCTTTGGGGAATCTGATGGATTGGTGTATGAGGCGGAAATAGCAGCCAGGATTGAGTTCGTCCGTGTGCAAATCAATTGAAATGTGGCAAATCCTTTGCGTTTCCAACACAATTTCCAATTTCAACCAGGTGTGAATACCCTTTTAAGGTTCAAATATAAGAGATTAAGAGGTTTTTGTAACGTTTGTGGCATGTTAACTCATGATTCAGGGGCATACCTCATTCAAAATGGTGGTGGAGGAGATGATCCACCTTCGAATGATGAGGATGATGATACAGATATTCCGCCAATGGACCCCCAAAATCAAGGTGTGATCATTCGTGAACTTGATGAGGAGGAGGACTTTCGAAAGGCTGCAGAAAACGGTCAGGCAGAAGTTAACCCCATTGAGGCAGAAGGACTTGATGACATTGATCCAGACCACGATGCTTTGGCTTACATCTCTGATCCAGAGGAAGAGCCTTTAATTCCCAACAGATTCAGATGATCGGTAACTATCTCCCTAAAACATGAGGTTATGCAGGCAACAATGGAAATGCAAGAAGAGAGAGCTACTGAAAGGGGTAAGCGCATACGTGAAGACACTTTCGAGCAGTCATAAAAGAGTGGGAAGAGGGACAACACAGTCAAAGAAGTTGGTGAAGGTAGTGTTCCACCTCCAAGGAACAACCAATGTAGAGGCGCGGTGGACCCTATTCCACCAGAAGCCCCATGACGACAACCGTTTGGAACTGTTAGGGTTTAGGGGTAGACCCTACAATTCGACGTTTTAAGGAAATACATCGTCGGTATTTCCTGGACATTGTATGCCTCCTTGAGACAAAACAAAGAGAAGCTCGAATAAGAGAAGTTTGTGAAGAAGTATGCTATAATTTGGGAAAAAGCCGTAAAATACCTCATCTATTTTTTATTTGGACGTTTAATACCTCATCTTTTTACGTTGGAAGAAAATTACCTCATTTAATTATCGTTGGCTTAAAAATATTTAATCTTTAAATTGTTGCTGGAGTCTAACCCGCCGTTTAACAGTTTTTAACGGACGTTACAGATCATGAAACAGGCGTTAAAATCAAATCACACGTGTTTATATAGATATATACAAAAACATTTAACATAAACAAGTGATATGTAGCCGTAGTGTAGTGGTTAAAAGTGAGTTGGTTTTGTCTCCTAACCACGATTCGAGGCCCCCCTCCCCCCCACAATACTTGTTATTTTACTTTTTTATATTTTTTTCTTCTTCACACTTCTTCACACGATCAGTCAAAACTCAAAAGAATTGTTGAAGAAGAGTGTTTGACTGTTTGGATTCTTAAAAGTCTTTCTATCAATACTCGCTAACAACTATTTGTTTTGTTTTGAGATTTTCCAAATCAGATCCGACGAATCAAATCTGATTCTAGTGGATACATCGACGGTTGGCTAAGAGAAGAAGAAATCGATGTCGTTTTTTAGATCGGGAAAAACAGTTGTAATGGATGGATTTGAAAGCTTTGGTTTTAGTCGGCCACACCAATGGAGGTTCGGGTTGCGATTAGTGAAGAAGATGAAAAAAAAAGAAAAAAAAAAACATCAAAAAGTGTAAGATGGTGAGCTCGAAGTTGCGTGCCCAAGTGTTTAATAAATCAAATGGTACTAGTGGACCACGAAAATATATTCACCATAGGGTCTATAAACTTTTATATATCTACGTAAACACGTGTGATTTGATTTTAACGACCTTTTGATGATCTGTGACGTCTGTTAAAAACTGTTAAACCGCAGGTTAGAATCTGACAACAATTTAAAGATTAAATATTTTTAAGACAACGATAATTAAATTAGGTATTTTTCTTCCAACGAAAAAAGACGAGATATTAAACATCCAAATAAAAAATAGATAAGGTATTTTTCGGCTTTTTCCCGATATAATTTTCATGTAACAGTTCCACCTCTAGGTATATGTGGTGGAATTTCAGTTCTATGGAAAAAGTCAGTTTCTATTTCTGTAGTTTTTCTTTATTCCCACCTTGTAGATTGCCATGTTGACTTCAATGGATTCAGTTTCTATTTTTCTTTTGTCTATGGCTACCTAGAGCAAAGTCTAAGATATAATCTATGGAAAGAATTGGAATGTAAATCAGAGACACGTCAAGCTCCTTGGTTGACCATGGGTGATTTTAATGAAATCAAGAGTAATGATGCGAAAAGAGGTGGTTCACAAATACCGGAAAGCAGCTTTGTAGATTTCAGACGTATGATTGTTGTTTGTGGTTTTCATGACCTGAAATAAATTGGAGATAGATTTTCTTGGACAGGTAAGAGATACAATCATGACATCCTATGTTGTTTGGACAGAGTAATGGCTAATTCAGAATGGCTAGCACAATTTCCCTCAGTACAATCAGAATTTTTGCCTTTTGAAGCTTCAGACCATCGACCTGTAATAACAAATGTCATCAATATAGTTGAGACTATACATGCGCACTTTAGGTATAGTAAGAGATTGTTGAACAAAGAGGGTTTCAAAGAAGCAGTCATTGAAAGTTGGAACCAGAATGATCAGTATTAGTCAGGATTGGGTAACAAAATTTAAAATTGCAGACTCTCCATTGCAAAATGGAGAAGAGAAAACAAGCCTAATGCTACAGAAAGGATCAATTTTTTGAAGAAGCGTCTTGTTCATGCTCTGTCTTCTGGTGGGTTTTCAACTTCAGATATAAACCAAATCAGAAACGATCGTAACCAGGCTTATGCTGATGAGGAGAAATTCTGGAAATTTAAGACTTGAAATACTTGGATGCATCTTGGTGTGGAATACGAAGTTTTTCTATGTAGAAACAAAGGCTAGATTGACCAGAAATCGCATTTTGACAATAGAAGATGAGTCAGAATGTATAAAAAGGGAGATGCAGAGATAGGGGAAGCTGCATAATCTTATTTTATGAATCTTTTCACAAGTACACGCTAAGCTACAATTGACTACCAGTCAGTCTTTGAGGGTTTCCAGGCTAGAGTAATAGCGAATATGAATGCAGGCCTAATAAAACCAGTTTCAGAGGAAGAGATTAAGACTGCAATTTTCAGCATTGGTGCAGACAGCCCCCCAGGACCAGATGGGTTAACCATTGCTTTTTATCAACAATTCTGGATGGAAATAAAAGCCTCAGTCATTGAAGAAATCCAAAGTTTCTTTGAGCAAGGAGAATTTGTTGATTCTATGAATCACATCAACATCTGCCTAATCCCAAAGGTGGAGGTACCACAATCAATGAGCGATTTTAGACCCATTGCTCTCTGCAATGTAAGTTATAATATTGTCTCTAAATTTCTGGTCAACCGTATGAAGAAACACCTCTCCTCTATTGTGTCAGAAAATTAAACTGCCTTCATGATATCTTGTGTTTTTGTTGAGTTTTAAGCGTTGTTTTTGCATAGTTTTGTTGCATAATCTTGTCATTCTAGGTTGTTTTAGGAGCATATGCATCTAGTATGTTATCTCTCAGGTTCTTGGAGTAATCTCATCACATTTGGAGCATTTGGATCTGTTTTGGTGCAAAGAAGCATAGAAGAGTGGAGTTGGAAAAGTGACAAGGAATCAGGAGGCATCAGCGGCCAGACCAAGCGGCCAAACCATGGCCGTGTGATTTCAAGCGGTCCCCATCATCGGCCAAGTGACAACCGATGGAACTGGAGACGCACAAGATCAGGGACCATCAGCGGCCACCACCATCGGCCAAAGTGTGCCCGGCTGTCCCAATCGACCATCCACCATCGGCCAAAGTGTGCTCGGCTGTCCCAATCGGCCATCTCAATTGGCCAAAGCTTGCTCGGTTCACTTTAGTACACACTTGTTTTATCCTTGACCCGGTTTGAACTGGGTTGACCCGTCTCCCTTTTATTTTCCTATAAATACATTAACCCTATTAAGGGGAGACTTATCCTTTATCTTTGGTTTACCTTTTGTTTAGCAGCTTTTTAGGGTTCTTAAAATTGTTTACTCTTGGTTTGTTGAATGATTGAGTACTTTTAAATTCTTAATATCAATTTATTCTTCAAATCTCTTAATCTATAATCTCTTATTATGATTTCACAAAGATCAAACTCTTTCCTTTGTGTGATCAGATGAGTGAGTAGATCATTATAACTTTGGGCTAGGTAGATTAGGGAGATAGATGATTGATCTTTGATGTCTAAGGCTTTATTTATATGTTTCCTATCTTGATTAGTGTTAATAATGCTAGATAGCCTTGATCAAGCTTGAATCTAGACATTAGGATTGCCATGCCCATAAGGTGTTTGATGAAATTCCTGAACCAAACTATTCAAGAGCTTTGCATTCCTAGCAAATGGAAATTGATGATTAGGGTGTTTAGTGGTATTTAGACTTGTTTATAATGCATGCTTACCTTGTGATTGCCTTTGGAAATTGTTGATTATCACTTGATTAGCATATGATCTTTATCATAGAAATGGATTGATTTGCATAAGTGTTTGAAACTGACTTTCTTTGTGGTGTATGAATGAATGATGTATGGAATGATGATGTATGGAATGAATAGAAGTTAGGGTGTTTCAATTCCCCTTATGCAGTTGCAGTATAAGAGGTGTCAATCCTATCTGAGTGATTGTGAACAATTAAGATGTGCATATGAGTCTAAGTCAAGCCAATTGTAAAGATTGTTTGTCACTAACAATCCTAAAATGAGATATGAAATGCAGAAAGTAAAAACAACTAGAACAGGATACTAAATGCAAACAGAACAAACAACTTGAAGCTATAATGAAACTAGAACAAAGATAGAAACTATGCTAATGAACTAATGCAAGACAAGTAATGAACAGGAAACTACGTGAATGAAATGGAAATGAAACAGGAATGAAACAAGACAATTACAAATCAAAAACACAAGTTCTGCGGATGAACTCGAGCAGCACTCGACCGAGTGTAGGTCGAGTGGGTGGTCGAGCTAGACTTAAACGTGAAAACAAAGCAATACAAGAAAAACAGAGCAATGCTAAAACCAATCAAACAACAAGCAAGCAATGATATTTAGACTAAGATTTCAATAAACAAAGAAGGCCTTGAGGAGGGATTCATGGGCTGAGCTAATCATTGTGGTTATCTAACTTGGTCAACAAATCTCAAGCAAACATTGAGCTGATCTCTAGACATACTATTCTAATACATGTTTAATCCACTCTCATGGCAAGAAACAATCAAACCTATGCAATTCTAGACTTGTTCTCACAAAGAAAAGAATCTATACAAGCAGGCATTAAGCAATACATCTCAAACCAAACAAGACTCCTAATCTCTTAGCAAGCCTAATGGTAAGCTCTAGATCTAGCCTTATCTATGCTCCTTAGACATTGGTGTGATGCTAAGATGCTTGAAATCAAAGCCTACCCTCTCAGATATAGGATCAGCATTAAGATCATCTAGCCTAGAAGAGATCTACAACAATCAAGCTTGACCAAATCAAACAAACCACAAGATCAACCCAGCCTAACCCATCCTCAAGGTCCTAAGCAAACTACTCACAAGAACACATGGTGAAATATGTCAAAAACCCAGAAAATAATGAAACTTGCATCATTAGAAAGATGAAACAGAGATCTACAATATTGATGAAGGAAATAAACTCGAAATCTTAATACTTTGAAAGTTATGAAACAAACAAAATATAAGAATCTAGTCTTTCTCTCTCAAACAAGTACAAGATCTAAAAAAATAAAAGTGCAAAAGGAATAATATCTAAAAAAGGTAAAAACTAGGTTTTAGACTCTCTAAAAAGCTGGTTTCCTTTTGTGGCTGCAAGTACAAGGGCCTTATATAGGAGGTGAGGTGGAAGCCCTAAAAAATGCAAAAAGTCAAAGTGGTCAACAGCTCGGTCAACTCGACCAGTGCTCGGTCGAGTGGCTGGTCGAGCTGGCTTCTCTCGTGCATTCTCCACTCGGTCGAGTCCTCCTCAGCACACGGTCGAGTGGTGGTCGAGTAGTGCGGTCGAGTTGGACTCCGGACCTTGATTCTACAGCCTTGACTCTCTTGTTTTCTCCTCAGGACAGCTTCACTTCTCCTCAGCATTGCTTCTATGCTCCTTAAGCTCCAAAATCGCCTGTTTATGCATGAAAAGATGCAAATGCAATGCAACTATACTCTAATGCATGATTAGTCCTAAAGCTACACAATAATGGCCTAAATGGATAGCAAAAGATGCAAAAGTTGTGAATAAACTAAGGGAAAACAAGGTAAAATATATGAACATCAGTGTTCTTAACTATAGGATTGTTCTTGATTGTTGCTTAGACATCTAGGATTGGTTAGCTATCTCCCAAGTCAAGAATTCTTAACTTCGGGTTTACAAAAAAAGTAAATATTGCGCCCTGGTTTGATACTAAGAGTAAAAAAAAATATATTAATACTAAAGTTCAGAATTATCCAAAAATTGATAAAAAAAATAAGACGGATCTTTCTAATCAAAAAAGAAACTTTTTTGATTGGATGGGAATGAATGAAGAAATATTAAATCGTCGTATAACAAATTTTGAAATTTTTTTCTTTCCGGAATTTTTCTTATTTTCTTGGGTGTTCTTTTAATGGTTTCAGTACCAGCGGGATTATTAACTGTACCCTTTTTGGAAAATGTTAATAAGTTTCAAAATCCATTTCGTCGTCCAGTAGCGACAACCGTCTTTTTGATTGGCACCGTGGCGGCGCTGTGGTTAGGTATTGGAGCAACATTACCGATTGATAAATCTCTAACTTTAGGTCTTTTTTAATTAAATTTATTCAATTGTAAATACCTTCCCCAAGGTTCACCTGTTTAATCTTGATTTAAAGTTTGTTTTAGTTGTGTCATTGTTATTTTGAGTTTGCATTGTTTGAATTGTCTTGTTTTCTTTCTTTGAATCAGTTTGTTAGTTAAGATTGTTACAAAAGAACCTATTCATGTTTAAGTTTAGATTGAGCATCTTTGTGCATTCTTAGTGAGTTGATTAATGCAAATTGTGGATTGATAATTTAATTGAAGTAAAAAGTACTACATCACTTCATCCTAGGGAGAAATATTATGGACAATGTCATTATAGCTCATCAAATGCTTCACTCTCTGAAATCACGAAAGATATGGCAGTTAAAACAAACATTTCCAAGGCATACGACATACTTGAATGGAAATTTCTCAGAGATACAATGACTTATATAGGTTTTGACAGTAGATGGATAGATTGGATAATGAAGTGTGTGGAATCAATCATCTTCTCTACATTGGTAAATGGAACACCAATGGGAATGATAACACCAAAGATGGGTATAAGACAAGGTGATCCTCTACCCCCTTATCTTTTCATTTTATGCTTTGAAGTTCAGAGTCATCTACTTCAAAAAGCATACACAAACAAGAAACTCAAAGGAATGAAGATAAGTAATATTGGTCCTAAACTAAATCATCTTTTGTTTGCTGATGATGCTTAACAATAATGGATATTCTTTCAGAGTGTGAATTGGTGTCAGGCCAAGCAGTGAATTTATAGATATCATGATTACTTTTTGTTCCAAGGTAGCTTCCCATATGAAGACCAGACTGTGAAGAATACTTAACATTCATAATGATGGAGGCTATGGAAAGTATTTGGGATTGCCAGAAAAAATTGGTAAAAAGAAAAAGGAGATATTTGACTTCATTGTGGAGAGAGTTGAGAAGACGACCAATAGATGGTCAAACAGGTTGCTATCTAATGCGGGTAAAGATATTCTAATCAAAACTGTGGCTCTTTCCCTTCTAATTTATATAATGAATTGCTTCAGACTCTCAAAAGGAATCTGTGAAGATATTAATGGTCTTCTAGTAAAATTTTGGTGGAAAAAAAGGAAAAAACAGAAGATCAATGCATTTGTTAGCCTGGCAACGTCTTGCTTTACCAAAGAGAGAAGGAGGACTAGGTTTCCAAGGTATTGAACATTTCAATATAACAATGATGCCAAACAAGTTTGGAGAATCTTACAATCACCCAACAGTCTGCTATCAAGATTATTGAAAGGGAGATATTTTGCAGATTCTAGCATTCTAAACGCAACTCTTGGTCGGAAACCATCTTTTGTATGGTATTCACTTTTGGAAGGTAGAGATTTACTAAGGAAAGGAATGCGGTTTCTAATTGGTAGGAGCAGAAAAGATTCTAGGATACCATCAAATCCACCAAGGGCTGCAACAGTTATTGAACACAGAGATACATGTTTAACTTTAGTCAAATAGTTGATAAATGAAGACACAAAGACCTGGAAGAGTACATTGTTGTGACACTCCAGTTTCAGAGACTTGCGGAGAGATTTAAAAAAATTGATTTGACCACCTATGTCACCAAAAGTGCACTTATCTTTTCGGTCAAGGGTCCTGAGAAAACTCCAGAGTTAAGCGTGCTTGATCTGGAGTAGTTTCCGGATGGGTGACCTTCCGGGAAGTGATTGTCGGAACTGTGCGAGTGAGGACAAAACACAGGGAAAGATCATGTGGTGATTTATAGGGATGGTAACAAGTCTTTAAAGCCTCCGGACGTAGCAAACCTGCCGTCAGATATGGATAGGCTCACGGGTCTAGTGAGAGGACGTGATGCCCATTAAGGATGGTGGGCCCATGGACTAGAGTTTGACATGGGGTCCACTAAGAGGTGGCGGTCGGTGCGTTACATAAGTACACCAAATAATCGAGAGCCATACAGCCTATGGTTATTGCCAAAAAATTACAAGGATCCAAGATAATCATCTGCCAAAAGAAAGGTTATCTTATTTTGACTGTAAAAAACTTTCCTGAGTGAACACAAAATGCAGCCACTCAGGATACCCCGCTGCAATATATGATTGTATTTGATCCTCTCTGATCACACTTTGAGCAATTAGAAACGCACCCTTGTTTGCACTTCTTTCCTCCTTATGTCATTTCCAAAAGGGAATATGAGCTAAACTCGCTAGTATCACCTCCAAATGGAATTTGAAAAATGGCCATGCATTCGGTCTTATAGTTGCTTCTAGCAAATCTTTTGCTTCTACTGCCAAGATAACTCTTCTGATTTTGAGACTCCTCAAACTCTCAATAGCCCACAACCAGCATTGCAATTTCATGTCGCCCTTTGAATCCATATCAATAAAGGATCTATGACTATGAAGTAACACCGTACCTTCATGATTCCTAAGAACCAAGGCCGCACCTCTGACTCTCTTCTCCCAATCCCATGCTGAAGCAATATTACACTTTAACCAAGGTTTGTCATGAGGACGCCATGACGGTCGCACTGTCTTAGCCTGCGAGGAACCCTTATGTTCTTCTTCCTGTTCCACTTGCTGAGCTACATACCATTGAGAGGAATCCTCTCCTCATACATTCTTTGCCAACCTGAGGATATAATAGAAATCCTTGTAAAGCCTTTGTTCTGTTGTTGCTCCTAGTAATCCGGCTTAGGAGTGTAGCTTGAAGAGTTCCCACTGTAAGGTCTCCTGCCCTGCTGGTTGCCAAATTTCTGTGTCTGATATCCAGCTCCATACACGTAGTTGACATCTTCTTCTATAGTCTCTAGCTTTGGCTCAAAAGTCTCAACATCTTCAGAAAAATGGACAAACTTCTTTCCCACAAGAAGATTGTGGACTGTATCCAACTTAGCATTCACCGCAGAAAACTGATTTGAACCATTGCCTTCATGTGCTCTTTTCCGCTCTAGATGTGCATTCTTGGTACTGCTGCTTGAGGCTAGCCTTTCTATCAACTGTTCAGCTTCATCCGGGTACCTTGTCTTGAAGTTCCCGTCACTAGCAGCATCCAAAGCCATCTGATACCTCCAATCAATCCCGCTAAAGAAGATACTAATCAACTGCACCTCTGAGAACCCATGATGCGGACAGTCTCTCTGATATGCTTTGAACCTTACCCAAGCAGCTTTGTAAGATTCAGTTGGGCCTTGTCTAAAGGTAGAAAGCTTAATCCTCAGCTCATCGGACATCGCATCATCATAGAAATAGTTCAAGAATGCCACCTTGATATCATTCCAGGTCTTCAGAGATCCTGGTTTGAGTTGCCTTAGCCAATGTGAAGCTTCACCAACAAGAGAGTAGGGGAAAATCTTGCAGTAGAGATAGTCCTCTATGACTCCATTAGCCTTAATGCTTGTGACTATATCCTCAAAGTGTTCAATGTGGTCTAGAGGCTTCTCATGCGGCAAGTTCTGGAATGGTCTTTATCCAACAAGAGCAAAGTAGGCAGGCTTCAGCTCAAAATCATTTCTGGGGAATGGAGGAGGGACAATTGCGGAGCAAAGACTAATAGGCCTCATGTCAAACATAGATGAGGAATTGACCTTTTATTGGGATAAGACACAACTAAGTAAAGTTCCAGTTGTTATCTCAAATCTCATCTTTGAAAAACCAATATCATCTTTCGTTACTTAGTCCCCAACAATATCCCAGTATTGTTGAAAGAAGAGTGCTGTCATGCCATCTACTTCCGACACTTTTGAAGGTTTGATCGCACAAACAACTAATCGAACTTCCTCTCTTGATACTTCCGCAATATGCGATTCATTCATCTCATCAGTCACTCTTGGTTCAAACTCATGAAAGAATTGATGATCCTCCTCTTGTGGATAAGAAGAAGAGAATAACTTCTGGAAATAATTACCGGCTACGTCTCCCTTAGACGCTTCTGACTTATGACTTCTCCCCTCCTAATCAACAACCTCTACCAAAGCATTTTTGTTTCTGTCAGCCTTAACAGAACTATAAAAATATTTGGTATTTTTGTCTCACGAATTGACTCTGAAACAAGCATTTTTGGTGTGGTGCAAGTCTATGAATGAATGTATGATGAACAAACAAACTTAGGCTATGATGATCAGATGCAGTGCAAGGTGTTTCAATACCCTTATGATGTTGTAGCATAAAGGATGTCAATCCATAAAGGGTGATATGCAAACACTTAAGATGTGAACAGTGATTCAAGTTAAGCCAAGTATGAATATGGTTTGATTACTAACAGCCTAATGACAATAATGAAAATGCAGAATGTAAACAACTTAGGACAGGAGCTAAATGCAAGTAAACAAATGTAAACAATGCTGAAACTAGACTAACAGTGGCAATAACTGAACAAGTGCATGAAACAAAACTATAAAGATGCAGAATGTAAACTAAGTGAAATAGGAATGAAACAGAATTGAAACATAAAGTAAACTAAGCAACCCAAATGATGCTCGATCAAGCACTTGACCGTGTGTCTGGTCGAGTGACTAGGTCGAGTGGAGTAATACGAATAACAGATGAAATTATAAAAATTTAAATAGAAGCAGAAAGCAATGAAACAAGACTAGATGCAATAACAAACAATCAAATAACAAAGTAGGCTCCTAGGGATGGATTCATGGGCTGGTGTTCAAGCTGTGGTTATCTAAACTGGTCAACAAACCTCAATCAAATATGAGCTATCTCTAGACAATGATCTTAAAGGCTTACTAATCCACTCTCATGACAAAAGTAATCAAGTTTAGTAACATCATAACCCAACTCTCCTTGGTGAAACCATACTAAACAGGCTTTAAGAATCAGACCATTACTTGTCAAAAATCAACTTAGACATCTAATCTCTTAGGCTAAACATGATAATCTCTAGCATTAGCTTTATCTAACAACCTAAACATTGGTATGATGCAAGGAAGCTTAAGATCTATTCTTACCCTCTCCGATATAAGAACAACTTAGAGCACATCTAATCTAGAAGAGATATATTATCAAACAAGCTTGACCAATCCAAACAACCACAACCCTAAACCAGCCTAATCCATCCCTAGAATCCTAACTCACTACTCAGATGAACAAGAGATGCCAATATTAAACTCAAACCCAGAAATTAATGAAACTAACATAGATAAAAGAAAGTTCTTTAACTTAATACAAATACGCAAACTCAGATTCTCAATATCCAGAAAGTTATGATGCTTACAAAGTATGAAAATCTAGAAAAAAGTAAGAACAAAAAAGCTAAATGATGATGAAAGATGCTAAAAACCAAAAAGGGGTAAAAACTAGGTTTTTTGGTGGCTACAAATATTTTTCTGACCTAAGCTGACTTATGGGCGGCCATGGGTTGCAATAGATATTTATAGGATAAGAGGGAAGCCCTAAATTAGCTAGCAGACAAAATAGAGAGGCGGCTTGATGTGCTCGACCATGCACAGTCGAGTGCCTATGGTCGAGTGCTTCATTCCTCTGTTTCTTCACTGGTTGAGTCCCTCAGCAGCACACGGTCGAGTGTCTTCGGGTGTGGTGGTCGAGTGGCCTCTAAACCTTGGTTTTCTTCTTGTTTCAGCCTCTGTCTGCTTCAATGGTTGCACTCTACTCCTCTTCAGCTCTTTTCCATGCTCCTTGGGGTCCAAATTACCTGTTTAAACATGAAACAATGCAAATGCAATGCAAATCCTACTCTAATGCACAAACAAACTAGTAATAAAACTAGTAAACCATGTAAAAGATGTAAACAAACTATGGTAAAATATATGCACATCAACTCCCCCAAACTTAGTCTTTGCTTGCTCTCAACCAAATAAACAAGACAGAAGTAGGTAGAGAGGTTTGAAAGTGGGATGTCAGAACCTAAAACCTGTTAATATACTAGCTAGAATCAATGTCCAAGTTACTAATACTATGAAGCAAGGTGAATGAGCTATACTTGAAGATTTTAGACAAGCCTTTCCGAACATTAACTGATTCAAGCCTTAGAATTCCACATGCATTCAAATCAATTATTTCCTTTAACATTCATTAAACAAGAACATGAATCAGATTATACAATGTTTAAACTCATTTGGCTTGGTAATAAGGGTTAAGAGAAAAAGATAGTCTCTCTTTAGAGTGGGGATTATCAATAACAAGGTTTCTCTCACAAAAATTGGATTGAGCTTTAGAAGAAGGCTAAAGGTAAGAACACTTAGACACATACAAGAAAAAAACCTTGTCTACCCAAAGGTACCCAAAGTGTTTGATCCTAACATTCTAATCCCAAATGGTCCTAGTTCTACCCTTGAACTTCATATCTTTTCTTTTACCCTTTTTCTCTTTTGTTTTTAAGTCTTAGGAGAGGTTTATTACTTGATTTCTCTCGTGGAATGGAGGTTTCTTTTCTTAAAAACTAAGGTTCTCTTTCTTACTTGTTTCCCAAGTCATAAAGCTTTTTACTAGACTCTTTTTTTCTTTATTTCTTTTCTTTGACAAGAACCTTATCTATAACTTTTATACCACCCCATTCTTTCACTTAGAGCTTAAATTTACTTAAACACACTTCTCTCCTAAACACTTCACCCTTTTCTTTCTCTTTTCCCTCTTTTCTTGTCTTTTTCAAACAAACCAAGTCCCAAACCCAGAAATTAAATCACCTAGTCCTATCTAGTTTGACAAATGCAAACTAGACCTACACAAGGCTTTATTCCAGTCAGCTCAAACCTAACAATTTCTATCAAGCTCAATCCCAAAATAGGCCTCACACACAAGAATAAACATGGCTTGAAAGAATAGTTGGTTATAGGTTGGGAAAACTGATTTTATGATGAAACCAGCTACTTGGATCAACAAGAGTGGTAAAAAAGGGGAAAGATGATCCAAATCTGTAAAAAATATCCATGAGTTTAAAGCAATGCATAAACTGACAATTAAAAGTCAATATTAGGTTCTTATAAGTAGGAAATGATATCAAATCACAACATGCTTCAATTTAAACCAGAATGCAATTAAGGAATTCTAGACTTGGTTCAAACTTATGTTTCTAACCACTCAACTAGCATCAAAGTACTACATGAACACTCCGTTATTTTTTAAAGATTTTTGTGGAAATATTTTTAAATTTTTAGGGTTTTTCTATGGCTTAGATGAAATGCAAGTACTAACATGTTTATGCTAAAAATTTTAAATAAGAAAAAAAAAACAATGTCAAATGCTGTCTTAAACCGTCCCCCAAACTTAAATTACACAGTCCCTTGTGTAATAAAAATTTGAAAGATAATTTAAGAACTAAAACAAACATTATACGAAATGAAATGGTATAAACAATGAGATTGGTGTTGTTGGTACCTCATGGGTTGTGGAAGAAGTCATCTACAACATCATTCATGCCCATTTGAACTTCTAGTGGAGAGGGGGGAGGTACTCGACTATGACTCCGGATTGGTGCCCAGTCGAGTGGCCTGGTCGAGTGGTTGGTGGTGGGTATAATGCTTGTCCTGGCTGACCATAGTAGGTTTGTTGCATGAAAGCAGGGTCCACATAGTATTGAGGCTGGTAAGGAGGGTAAACTTGGCCATAGGGGTAGCTTGGATAACCTGGTTGAGCTGGGAAGCCATATGGAGGTCTGGGCAAGTGCTCGGCAGAATGCATTGAGGGTGCTCGGTCGAGTGCTAGTTCGAGTGCACTGGTCGAGTGCCTCGGAAACTGCTGTTATGTGTGAATTGGACCTCTTCTCCTCTGAAATGGCTCAAATGATGAAGCTCCTGAAGGTTCCATTGGATTTTCAGCCCTAGGCATGGCACTAGTGGAGCTACTCCTCCTCAAATGCTCAAAATGCACTAGGGATGAGTTTTCACTCTTCAACTCAGCAATCTCTTTCTTCATGCCCCTTATTGACTTAGACATCTTTTTCACCTTACTCTTCAAAGTATTGATGGTCTTACCATGCCACTTATTACACTTTTGAAGGAGTGTCACCCTCTTGGCTGTCTCTCTCACTCCTCTACTATCTCTTGGCTAGGGCTCATATTCTTCAAAGTAGAACTGCTCCTCTCCTTCAGCCATATTAACATCTTCATCTTGGTCTTCTGCAAATGGGGTTGTTCTATCAAATAGTAGCTCATCTGGTGGCCAGAAATCAATGTTAATCCCTTCACTTATTGTTGTTGCTTCTTGGTTAGGCAGGAAAAACTGAGCTTTTCCTACTGTTGGGTGATCAAAGTTGAACAAGTGTCTCCCTTGATGCTTCTCTTTGGCTAGGATCAGGGCAGTGGTGAGATATGGCACATTAATCAACCTTGGTTTGGTCTTCTCAGATTGAAGTGGTACATTAGCAGCCACAAGGATTGGAGTGATGATACCTCCAATGCATAGAACTCCAGTTAAGCCCTTCTTGTATAACTTGCTTACCCAGCTTCTGTAGTATATCATTTGGTCAATGAGGACCATGGAAAAGTCAGTTGGCACTCTACTCCCACAAATGGTGACCCTATCTCTTGCTTTGTCCATAACACCATAGAGTGTCATATCTATCATCTTGAGCTCTCCCTCATTCAAATTTCCAGTCTCCTTTTTAGCAAAAATAGTGTTAGCTAGAGCCTTGTGGAAGTACCTTAGGACTGGACTTCTAATCTTGGAACTCTTGGTTTTGGAGGAGTAGTATGGCCTATCATCACCAATGGTTTTCCATAGAAAGTACAACTCCTCCTTGGGTATCATTATGTTGTACTCAGTTCCTGTTTCAAACCGATAGAGTGATGCTAACTCCAAGAGTGACAGTTCATAGTGCTTGCCCTTGATGGTGAAGGTGATGAAGCCAGCACCTCTCTCTGGATCAACCAAATCAGTGAAGTAATGCATTTGGATTGTAGCTAAAAACTCACAGCTCTCTTCCTTATACCCCTCCATGTTCATGCCCATGAACTTGGTTAAGTTGCAGTTTTCAAAGAGAAGCTCCACATCCTCAGCAATTCCTAGCTTCTCCATGGTCTCCTTTTGAGGATATCTAGTCCCTTGAAACTTCATGGTCATGAAAGCTTCAAAGAACTGGCTTGGTGTTAAAACACCAGAATCTGCTTCATCTTCACTGTCACTTTCTTCTTGTTGAACATCAGCTAATGGCCTCTTCCCACTTGCTATGTTCCTCTTGTGCTCCTCATGATCAACCTCCATCTCTTCATCAGTCTCAGTTTGCTCCAAGTCTTCTTCAATAGGCCACTTTCTCTTCTTCGGCTGGCCACTCGACCCCCTGCTCAATTTGGCACTCGACCGTTTGCCAATTCGAGTGCGTGGTCGAGTGCTTTCACCAACTTCCCTTCTTGAGAGTAGTAGTGCATCATGACGATCCATGAAGTCTTCAGCAGCTTTCTTATCAGCAGCTCGGCGGATAGCAGCTTGTTCTTGTGTTTCCTTGGCTTGTGAAGACATTGTGAAGAAAAAATTGAAAGAAATAGACTCAAATCTCAATGTTAATAGGTTAATACCCAGAAAACAAAAGAACTAAGCTTTGAGCAAGAAAATGGAACTTGAGAGAGATTTCTAGCTAGAATTTGAGTGTTTATGCAAAGGAGAGAGTGTGAGGAGCCTAGAACCGATTTAATGTGTTTATAGAGAAGTAGAGAGGACAAAAAGACAAGGATGGAGCGTTTTTGGCATTCAAATTCGAAATTGGAATCTTTAACTCACCTTAGCTGCCACTCGACCCCACATGGTCGAGCATGTGCTCAAATTTGAAATTTAAACTCCTTCTTCCCTCCACACGATGGAGCAAGCAAGGAAATGGTCGAATGGGCTTGGGCTTCTACTTTGCTCGATCGAGTGCTTCTTAAGGCCTGGTCGAGTGGCCTTTAAACACCTTCTCCACATGTCCAAAACTTTTTAAATCCACTTATGATCCTATATAAAAGCCTGCCCAACACAAACATAAAAGAAAAACATAAAAAACACAAAGAAATTAAACCTATTTACAAAGATACCTTAGGGACTTCCTCCCTAGTGAGCTTGTTTAAAGTCACTAAGCTTGACTTTTGGTGCCTTTTCAGGCTTGGTTTTGAGACCAGAGAGGTGATGAGGTCCCCCCTAGTTCAATTTGATCACAATGAACCTTGTTCTTGGTCACAACTGCCTTAACACTTGAACCTTGTTTATTCTTGAACTTAAACCTTCACCTTGCTTTCCTTAGAGACTTCTTGTTGAGTTGCACTTGGAGATCCTTCACTAGATCAGTTAACTCTTGAACTGAAACCTTGAGTTCTTGAACAGATCTCTTATTAGCTGAAACCTTGGCCTTGCATCTTGCTAAGTCAGCAGAAAAGCGTCCACTTCGTATCTGAGGATGACCCTTTCCAAGTTCAAGATGGGGAGGGTGAACAGTCTGAAGAGATCAGCTACATGCAAAATCAGGGTGGATACAACAAGGGTTACAGCCCCTATAAGACGAACCCCAATTTATCTTATAGGAGTAACAACCTTGCAAATCCACAGGATCAAGTGTACTCTCCTCAGCAGCAATAATAAGGACAGCAAAAACCTTTTGTGCCTTACCATCAAGGATTCGTGCCTAAACAACAGTTCCAGCAAGGTTACCAAGCTTCTTAAAGACCACCGCCAAGATTTTCACCTCAACAAGTTCAGCCTACTCACGCTCCTGATCAAGAAATGAAGCACATGATGCAACTAATTCTTCAAGGTCAAGCTAGTGGTTCTCTGGAAACTGCCAAGAAGCTTGCTGAACTTAGTCAGTGAATGTAGTGTTCATACAATGATCTGAATGTCAAGTTTGAAGCTCTTAACTCAAAGATGAAGTATATGGACGGCGAGACTGCTTCTACTTCTACCCCAACACCTGGCCAACTACCTGGAAAAGCAGTCAAAACCCTAAGGACTATGCTACTATCCATGCCATCACCATCCAAGCTGTAAACGTACGGCTCACTAAGGACAATGAGAGTTTACATGGGGAGGATTTTCTTCAAGATGAAGTTCAGATAAAGGATCCCGTCGAGGTGCTCAAAGATCCAATTGAGTCAGTCAAGCAATCTGATCCTCAAGCTACTAAAGAACCCGCTGCTCCCAAGGATAAACCTGTGAGATTCATTCCTCCACCATACAAGCCACCTCTACCATTTCTAGTGAGATTCAAAAAGGAGCTTACTGAGAAGTATAGAGCTCTGTTTGCAAAACAAGTCAAGGAGATTGAACTTAGGATGCCTTTGCTTGATGCATTTGCACTTGTGCCTCAATATCAAAAGTTTTTAACTGATTTGGTAACAGAAAGGACCAAAGAGAAGGAGGAGATAGCTAAAGGAGCTCAAGCTAAGGCTCTGGAAGATGAGAGAGCAGTACATGTCATAGGTGGAGTTATTCATGAATGCAAAACTGTTATTCAGAAGATGATTATCCCAAAGAAGCTAGAGGACCCTGGTTCTTTCACCTTGCCTTGTTCTCTAGGTCCATTGGCCTTCAAAAAGTGCATATGTGAGCTTGGTGCTTCAGTCAGCCTCATGCCACTATCTGTAGCTCAGAGGCTAGGATTAAACAAATACAAGTCATGCAACCTCCGCTTAATATTGGCTAATAGGACTACTAGACTGCCTCATGGTATACTAGAGAACTTGTCCATTAAAATTGGACAAGCTGAGATTCCTACTGACTTTGTGGTGCTGGAAATGGATGAAGAGCCTAAAGACCCACTAATCCTGGGAAGACCTTTCTTAGCTACAGCTGGAGCAGTCATTGATGTAAAGAAGGGGATGACTGATCTCAATCTAGGTAAAAACTTCAAGATGAATTTTGATATCAAGGATTCTAAGAATAAACCAACTATTGACATCTTTGAGAGTGTGAATGAGGCAAAAACTGAGGTTTTGGTAACCAAAGAGAAAACTGAAAGTGTCACTCGACCATTCTCCAACTCGAGTGCAGTCGTTACCCTCCCTAACCATCAAGCCCTGCTTCCTAAACCTCACCAACCGCAAGAGTCAAGTTCTCCTGCGCTTGACAGTTTGTATGAACTCCAAAAGACTAAGATTCTAAGGGATTTAGTGAAAGAGTTAACAGCTATGGTGAAGGAGATGACTGGGCAAATTGATATGCTCAAATTGTAATACCCTAATGGTACCAACAGCCTTGCAGTTGTAATACTCTAGGGGTCGAATCCACAGAGACTCTAGATCACACAATAGACTTATAAATCTTTTAATTATACTAAATCAAAATATTAAATTAAAAACAATGGAGAAACATAATTAAAAAGTGTCATAAATTTAGGGAATTAAAAAGCTAGGCCTAGGGAATTTCTCAGGAAATTACAGAATATTAAATCAATAATTTAATAGGGTTCAAGCAATTTAAATCAGATCTAAATTTAAAACCAGAAAATCCAAATCTCTTTGTAAAGTTCAAGGTTAAAAATCAGCTTTAAAAACAAGTTTAGATTGTTCACAAAATTATTAAATCAAATCTCTTTGCAGGAAATAATTTTGCTCATCAAAAGGTTTTATCAGGAAAATCAATTATACTCTCATATCAATTTATTTTCCTAAAGTATTAATTCTAGGTGATCAATCAAGAATTAATATGAAGAACAACCTAAGATGAAGATCAAAGAAGATAATGAACCCTAAAAATAACAGATCTAATAAATCATAAAATCCCTGTGAAAAACCCTGAACCTAACAAGCAAAGTACTCAGACATATTCAATAAAGAACAAAACATCTTTTTTGAATAATAAGCAATATATATCAAAAGTAAAAGAAGGAGTTCAGAAATTCTTCTCTCGAAGGAGTTTAGATCTCTCTCCGAAAAGCTCTCAATACTTCTTCTTTCCGAAAAGGTTGCAAAAAAAAATAACTTAGGTCTAAACAATGACCATAAAAATCCTATATATACTAATTTACACGAATGGGGCCTTAATTACAAATAAGGAAAGCTTGGGCAATTTTTGTAAATCTTCTAGAACTTGTGAGAAAACTTCTAAATCGGCTTGTGGCTCTGTGTCGATCGATGCCATCAGTTGCATCGATCGATGCATACTTCTGAATTCGCCTCTCAACTTCATAGCTCAGCCTCAATGTTTGGTTAAGCTCCAAATCTTCCTATTTAGCTCCATTATGCTCTCATCCATGTTAAATCCTATAAAGACTCAAAAGACTCTAAAAATACCAAAAAGACTCTATAAATAAGACATATATCATGGCTAAAAACACCTAAAAACCATGATATATCAACTCCCACAGACTTAGTCTTTGCTTGCCCTCAAGCAAAACATAAACGTAGACCTGTGAAAGAGGTTTGAAAACGCAGGAACTCATTTTCTTTTTAAAGTAATGCCATGATCATCCAAACTATAATCCATATGCTTAGCAGATAAACCCAAATCGAACCACCATGTACTTCTCCGTTGACATTCGTAGCATCCCAAATTCAAACCAAATTCTACTACTTCCTTCATTAAGCCTTCATCGGTGGGTCTCATCAATTTGATCAATGTCAAGAACCTTCTAGACTCATTCCCGTACTATACCATAACAAGCAAGACATCTTTTACCACATGTGGTACTCTTTCTCTCCCCCATACTTATTCTATTTAATCTTCCTTTGAGCTTTGCCTTGTTATTTTTTTTTTACTATCCTTTTTTTTTTCTCAAAGTTGTAGGCGAATAATGGGGTCATCGGTAATTTACCTACCCCTCTCTTCCAAGCTTTGTGTGATCATTTGACTCAAGAGTAGAATAATGAGGTCATAGGTAAGTTACCTACCCCTCTAAACTGATCAAAATCATTTCATCTTTTACTCATTCTTTTTTTTTTAAAACAAAGCTCCGAGGAAAAATATTTCAACTTTAAATAAGGGACAGGAGTACCATTTTTTTCTTTTCTGAAATCTTACTTGTCAGGTATGAACAAGGAGTCAATCTCTATGAACATCAATCTCCTTGATGAGATAAAAAGAAAAGTACAGAAATTACCTCAGGCTTTTGTGGATTCTATTGGAAATTTGGATGTCTCGGGTTTACTGGTCAGCTTTTGGATTTTTCATTAGTCGTATTCTGGATTCAATCTGCAGCATTAATCAACCAAGACAGTACACTAAAAAGAAAAATCATAGTTCCCAACAAAAATTTTGACTCAACAAAACAACTTTTTTTTTTTTTTTTTTTTTTGGACTGACGCTCAAAAACAAAAACGTAGTTAGTAACTACCTCCCCCAGACTTAAACAACACTGTCCCCAGTGTTATCAAGTAAGAGATTGGCGAAGAAATATAAACAAAAACGAATAAGTATTGAAATTGTGAACAAAATCGGTTTACCAATCCGGATGTTCTGTGTCGACCGATGTTGATGGTGTGTCGGTCGATGCACTCAAACACAAGATTAAACGCAACATGATAGATATAAGTTCATAATTCAATACAAATTCAAACTGACTCAAAGCAAAAATAAAAATGACTCAATTTAAGTGGAAAAGAAAAACCTATGAGTGGGTTGCCTCCCACTAAGCGCTTGTTTTCAGTCATTAGCTTGACTGTGTCGGATCTCAGGCATCTGTGGATCGGAACATGGCAATGAATGCTTCCGAGAGAATGTCCTCTTCATCCAAGGGGGTGTGTAGGCAGTAGATACATGAGATCTGCCAAGGATATGAGGAACAGGACCAGGGCGGGACTTAGGAATGGGTGGCTTTCTTTTAAGTCCTGCAAAATCATCAACAGAAGAAACAAGCACTCTACGATAATCTTGTGGCTCGGTTAACTGCAAAACAGTTTTTGTACCTTTGAAATTCTTTAACGATTCTGCAACTTTCCTCAGCAATCTGTGTTTCCATTACAAAAACATCATCTATCAGCGACTTGTCATGGATCAGAACCTCATCATGTTCTCTAGTACTACTTAGATGATCTCCACTCCAATCCTTAAGCTTAACAGCTTGCTTACTTCCTTCCTCAACAGTCTCCATCTCTTTGACATACCCAACAGTAATGTCTCCAAGAAGCTTTATGATCGGATTGTCATCAGAAACAACCTCCACAGAAAATGTCTGACCATCAATAGTGGAAACCCTTCTCAGCTTGTCCATCTCGAAGTTCATAACCAAATCTTCTACATTCAGAGCTATATGTCCCTTCTTCAAATCTATGATGGCACCAGCTGTAGCCAAGAATGATCGTCCTAAGATGAGTGGATCACTAGGCTCTTTGTCATATTCCAGCACCACAAAGTCAGTGGGAATCATGTAATCTCCAATCTGAATCGGAATATCTTCCAAGACACCTTCAGAAATCCTTCTGGATCGATCAGCTAAGATAAGAAAGATCTTAGTTGGCTTGAAATCTGTCAACCCAAGTCTCACAGCAACAGAATGGGGCATCAAGTTAATACTAGAACCAAGATCGCAAAGAGAGCAAACCGTTATGCAGAGATAGAACAATCAAGTACAAAACTTCCAAGATCTGGTAACTTCTCTGCAATCCTACTCTGAATCACTGCACTTACTTCCTTAGAGACAACCACCTCGTGCTTCTTATCCTTCTTCCTCTGTGGAGTCTGCTTCAACAAAATTGAGCTAACATCCTTTGTAAGTAGTGCTCCTTCCTCAGGACTCAAACCATTGGTGACCATCCGCTTCACATACCGCTTAATCCCAGGAGAAAACTTCACTACATCAATCAAAGGCATCTCTATCATCACCTTGTTCATCATCGCCTTGCATCTAGATTCTTCAATCTCTTGTTTGGATCTCCTAGGCTTAGGAAAAGGAACCTTCGGTTTATAAACTTGCTCTGAATCGATTGGTGGAGTTTGAACTGAAACCGGAGCTGTTCGTGGGATGCGTTGATCGATGCAACAGTTGTGTCGATCGACGCTCGATGGTGATTGCATCGATCGATAGAGCGTCGATCGACAGTGCTTTCCATCGGTCGATGCTAGTTTCACTACCGTATCATCGTCTCCGTCCTTCACCAAAATGACATTACAAGCATGCTTGGGGTTCGACTCTGTTCTTCTAGAAAGAAGTTCTTCTTGTCTTTTAACAAACCCAGCAGTGTGAATTACTTGATTCTCCGGCTTCTTGACATGAGTGTTTAATTCATCGAATTTCCCAGTCAGCTCACTGTATACAGAATCAATCTTCCCATTGAAGTCGACTGTTAACTTCTGTTGACCTTCCAAAATCTGTCCAATCATTGATTCCATCTTGCTCTCTGAATTGGGTGGAGGGAGGGGTTGGTAAGAAGAAGAATCATAAGTCCTTGTAAAGCCTATGTTCTGTTGTTGCTCCTGGTAATCCGGCTTAGGAGTGTAGCTTGAAGATTTCCCACTGTAAGGTCTGCTGCCCTGCTGGTTGCCAAATTTCTGTGTCTGATATCCAGCTCCATACACATAGTTGACATCTTCTTCTATAGTCTCTGGCTTTGGCTCAAAAGTCTCAACATCTTCAGCAAAATGGACAGAACTCTTTCCCACAAGAAGATTGTGGACTGTATCCAACTTAGCATTCACCACAGCAAACTGATTTGAACCATTGCCTTCATGTGATCTTTTCCGCTCTAGGTCTGCATTCTTGGTACTGTTGCTTAAGGCTAGCCGTTCTATCAACTTCCCGTCACTAGCAGCATCCAAAGCCATCTGATACCTCCAATCAATACTGCTGAAGAAGATACTAATCAACTGCACCTCTGAGAACCCATGATGCAGATAGTCTCTCTAATATGCTTTGAACCTTACCCAACCAGCTTTGTATGATTCAGCTCGGCCTTGTCTAAAGGTAGAAAGCTTAATCCTCAGCTCATCGGACATTGTATCATCATAGAAATAGTTCAAGAATGCCACCTTGATATCATTCCAGGTCTTCAGAGATCCTGGTTTGAGTTGCCTTAGCCAATGTGAAGCTTCCCCAACAAGAGAGTAGGGGAAAAGCTTGTAGTAGAGATAGTCCTCTGTGACTCCATTGGCCTTGATGCTTGTGACTATATCTTCAAAGTGTTCAATGTGGTCTAGAGGCTTCTCATGCGGCAAGTTCTGGAATGGTCTTTCTCCAACAAGAGCAAAGTAGGCAGGCTTCAGCTCAAAATCATTTCTGGGGAATGGAGGAGGGACAATTGCGGAGCAAAGACTAATAGGCCTCATGTCAAACATAGATGAGGAATTGACCTTTTATTGGGATAAGACACAACTAAGTAAAGTTCCACTTGTTATCTAAAATCTCATCTTTGAAAAAACCAATAACATCTTTCGTTACTTGGTCCCCAACAATATCCCAGTATTGTTGAAAGAAGAGTGCTGTCATGCCATCTGCTTCCAACACTTTTGAAGGTTTGATCACACAAACAGCTAATCGAACTTCCTCTCTTGATACTTCCGCAATCTGGGATTCATTCATCTCATCAGTCGCTCTTGGTTCAAACTCATGAAAGAATTGATAATCCTCCTCTTATGGATAAGGAGAAGAGAATGACTTCTGGAAATAATTACCGGATACGTCTCCCTTAGACGCTTCCGACTTATGACTTCTCCCCTCCTCATCAACAACCTCTACCAAAGCATTTTTGTTTCTTTCAGCCTTAACAGAGCTATGAAAATATTTGGTATTTTGTCTCATGAATTAACTCTGAAACAAGCATTTTTGGTGTGGTGCAAGTCTATGAATGAATATATGATGAACAAACAAACTTAGGCTATGATGATCAGATGCAGTACAAGGTGTTTCAATACCCTTATGATGTTGTAGCATAAAGGATGTCAATCCATAAAGGGTGATATGCAAGCACTTAAGATGTGAACAGTGATTCAAGTTAAGCCAAGTATGAATATGGTTTGATTACTAACAACTTAATGACAATAATGAAAATGCAGAATGTAAACAACTTGGGACAGGAGCTAAATGCAAGTAAACAAATGTAAAAAATGCTAAAACTAGACTAACAGTGGCAATAACTGAACAAGTGCAATGAAACAAAACTATAAAGATGCAGAATGTAAACTAAGTGAAATAGGAATGAAACAGAATTGAAACATAAAGTAAACTAAGCAACCCAAATGATGCTCGATCAAGCACTCGACCGTGTGTCTGGTCGAGTGACTAGGTCGAGTGGAATAATACAAATAACAGATGAAATTTTAAAAATTTAAATAGAAGCAGAAAGCAATGAAACAAGACTAGATGCAATAACAAACAATCAAATAATAAAGTAGGCTCCTAGGGATGGATTCATGGGCTGGTGTTCAAGCTGTGGTTATCTAAACTGGTCAACAAACCTCAATCAAATATGAGCTATCTCTAGACAATGATCTTAAAGGCTTACTAATCCACTCCCATGACAGAAGTAATCAAGTTTAGTAACATCATAACCAAACTCTCCTTGGTGAAACCATACTAAACAGGCTTTAAGAATCAGACCATTACTTGTCAAAAATCACCTTAGACATCTAATCTCTTAGGCTAAACATGATAATCTCTAGCATTAACTTTATCTAACAACCTAAACATTGGTATGAGGCAAGGAAACTTAAGATCTATTTTTACCCTCTCAGATATAAGAACAGCTTAGAGCACATCTAATCTAGAAGAGATATATTATCAAACAAGCTTGACCAATCCAAACAACCACAACCCTAAACCAGCCTAATCCATCCCTAGAATCCTAACTCACTACTCAGATGAACAAGACATGACAATAATAAACTCAAACCCAGAAATTAATGAAACTAACATAGATAAAAGAAAGATCTTTAACTTAATACAAATAAGCAAACTCAGATTCTCAATACCCAGAAAGTTATGATGCTTACAAAGTATGAAAATCTGGAAAAAAGTAAGAACAAAAGTGCTAAAAAAAAAAAAAAAAAAAAAAAAAAAAAAAAAAAAAAAAAAAAAAAAACCAAAAAGGGGTAAAAATTGGTTTTTTGGTGGCTACAGATATTTTTCTTACCTAAGCTGACTTATGGGCGGCCATGGGTTGCAATAGATATTTATAGGATAAGAGGGAAGCCCTAAATTAACTAGCAGACAAAATAGAGAGGCGGCTTGATGTGCTCGACCATGCACGGTCGAGTGCCTATGGTCGAGTGCTTCATTCCTTTGTTTCTTCACTGGTTGAGTCCCTCAGCAGCACACGGTCGAGTGTCTTCGGGTGTGGTGGTCGAGTGGCCTCTAAACCTTGGTTTTCTTCTTGTTTCAGCCTCTATCTGCTTCACTGGTTGCACTCTACTCCTCTTCAGCTCTTTTCCATGCTCCTTGGGGTCTACATCACCTGTTTAAACATGAAACAATGCAAATGCAATGCAAATCCTACTCTAATGCACAAACATAGCCTAAACTACATAAAAGTGATAAAACTAACTAGTAAACCATGTAAAAGATGTAAACAAACTATGGTAAAACATGGTAAAATATATGCACATCCACTCCCCCAAACTTAGTCTTTGCTTGCTCTCAAGCAAATAAACAAGACATAAGTAGGTAGAGAGGTTTGAAAGTGGGATCTCAGAACCTAAAACCTGTTAATATACTAGCTAGAATCAATGTCCAAGTTACTAATACTATGAAGCAAGGTGAATGAGCTATACTTAAAGATTTTAGACAAGCCTTTCACAACCTTAACTGATTCAAGCCTTAGAATTCCACATGCATTCAAATTAATTATTTCCTTTAACATTCATTAAACAAGAACATGAATCGGATTATACAATGTTTAAACTCATTTGGCTTGGTAATAAGGGTTAAGACACAAAGATGGTCTCTCTTTAGAGTGGGGCTTATCAATAACAAGGTTTCTCTCACAAAAAGTGGATTGAGCTTTAGAAGAAGGCTAAAGGTAAGAACACTTAGACACATACAAGAACAAAAGCTTGTCTACCCAATGGTACCCAAAGTGTTTGATCCTAACATTCTAATCCCAAATGGTCCTAGTTCTACCGTTTAACTTCATATCTTTTCTTTTACCCTTTTTATCTTTTGTTTTGAAGTCTTAGGAGAGGTTTATTACTTGATTTCTCTCGTGGAATGGAAGTTTCTTTTCTTAAAAACTAAGGTTCTCCTTCTTACTTGTTTCCCAAGTCATAAAGCTTTTTACTAGACTCTTTTTTTCTTTATTTCTTTTCTTTCACCAGAACCTTATTTATAACTTTTATACCACCCCATTCTTTCACTTAGAGCTTAAATTTACTTAAACACACTTCTCTCCTAAACACTTCACCCTTTTCTTTCTCGTTCCCCTCTTTTCTTGTCTTTTTCAAACAAACCAAGTCCCACACCCAGAAATTAAATCACCTAGTCCTATCTAGTTTGAAAAATGCAAACTAGAACTACACAAGGCTTTATTCCAGTCAGCTCAAACCTAACAATTTCTACCAAGCTCAATCCCAAAATAGGCCTCACACACAAGAACAAACATGGCTTGAAAGAAAAGTTGGTTATAGGTTGGGAAAACTGATTTTATGATGAAACCAGCTACTTGGATCAACAAGAGTGGTAAACAAGGGGAAAGATGATCCAAATATGTAAAAAATATCCATGAGTTTAAAGCAATGCACAAACTGACAATTAAAAGTCAATATTAGGTTCTTATAAGTAGGAAATGATATCAAATCACAACACGCTTCAATTTAAACCAGAATGCAATTAAGGAATTCTAGACTTGGTTCAAACTTATGTTTCTAACCACTCAACTAACATCAAAGTACTACATGAACACTTTGTTTTTTTTTAAAGATTTTTGTGGAAATGTTTTTAAATTTTTAAGGTTTTTCTTTGCCTTCGATGAAATGCAAGTACTAGCATGTTTATGCTAAAAATTTTAAATAAAAAAATTAAAAATAAAAAAAAATGTCAAATGCTGTCTTAAACCGTCCCCCAAATTTAAATTACACAGTCCCTTGTGTAATAAAAATTTGAAAGAGAATTTAAGAACTAAAACAAACATTACGTGAAATGAAATGGTATAAACAATGAGTTATGTGTGAATTGGACCTCTTCTCCTCTGTAATGGCTCAAATGATGAAGCTCTTGAAGGTTCCATTGGATTTTCAGCCCTAGGCATGGCTCTAGTGGAGCTACTCCTCCTCAAATGCTCATAATGCGCTGGGGATGAGTTTCCACTCTTCAACTCAGCAATCTCTTTCTTCATGCCCCTTATTGACTTAGACATCTTTTTCACCTTACTCTTCAAAGTATTGATGGTCTTACCATGCCACTTATTACACTTTTGAAGGAGTGTCACCCTCTTGGCTGTCTCTCTCACTCCTCTACTATCTCTTGGCTAGGGCTCATATTCTTCAAAGTAGAACTGCTCCTCTCCTTCAGCCATATTAACATCTTCATCTTGGTCTTCTGCAAATGGGGTTGTTCTATCAAATAGTAGCTCAGCCGCTGGCCAGAAATCAATGTTAATCCCTTCACTTATTGTTGTTGCTTCTTGGTTAGGCAGGAAAAACTGAGCTTTTCCTACTGTTGGGTGATCAAAGTTGAACAAGTGTCTCCCTTGATGCTTCTCTTTGGCTAGGATCAGGGCAGTGGTGAGATATGGCACATTAATCAACCTTGGTTTGGTCTTCTTATATTGAAGTGGTACATTAGCAGCCACAAGGATTGGAGTGATGATACCTCCAATGCATAGAACTCCAGTTAAGCCCTTCTTGTATAACTTGCTGACCCAGCTTCTGTAGTATGTCATTTGGTCAATGAGGACCATGGCAAAGTCAGTTGGCACTCTACTCCCACAAATGGTGACCCCATCTCTTGCTTTTTCCATGACACCATAGATTGTCATATCTATCATCTTGAGCTCTCCCTCATTCAAATTCCCAGTCTCCTTTTTAGCAAAAATAGTGTTAGCTAGAGCCTTGTGGAAGTACCTTAGGACCGGACTTCTAATCTTGGAACTCTTGGTTTTGGAGGAGTAGTATGGCCTATCATCACCAATGGTTTGCCATAGAGAGTACAACTGCTCCTTGGGTATCACTATGTTGTACTCAGTTCCTGTTTCAAACCGATAGAGTGATGGTAATTCCAAGAGTGACAGTTCATAGTGCTTGCCCTTGATGGATCAACCATATCAGTGAAGTAGTGCATTTGGACTGTAGCTAAAAACTCACAGCTCTCTTCCTTATAACCCTCCATGTTCATGCCCATGAACTTGGTTAAGCTGCAGTTTTCAAAGAGAAGCTCCACATCCTCAACAATTCCTAGCTTCTCCATGGTCTCCTTTTGAGGATATCTGATCCCTTGAAACTTCATGGTCATGAAAGCTTCAAAGAGCTGGCTTGGTGTTAAAACACCAGAATCTGCTTCATCTTCACTGTCACTTTCTTCTTGTTGAACATCAGCTAATGGCCTCTTCCCACTTGCTATGTTCCTCCTGTGCTCCTCATGATCAACCTCCATCTCTTCATTAGTCTCAGTTTGCTCCAAGTCTTCTTCAATAGGCTACTTTCTCTTCTTCGGCTGGCCACTCGACCCCCTGCTCGATTTGGCACTCGACCTTTTGCCAATTCGAGTGCATGGTCGAGTGCTTTCGCCAACTTCCCTTCTTGAAAGTAGTAGTGCATCACGACGATCCATGAAATCTTCAGCAGCTTTCTTATCATCAGCTCGGCGGATAACAGCTTGTTCTTGTGTTTCCTTGGCTTGTGAATACATTGTGAAGAAAAAATTGAAAGAAATAGACTCAAATCTCAATGTTAATAGGTTAATACCCATAAAACAAAAATTAACCTTTGAGGAAGAAAATGGAACTTGAGAGAGATTTTTAGCTTGAATTTGAGTGTTTATGCAAAGGAGAGAGTGTGAGGAGCCTAGAACCGATTTAATGTGTTTATAAAGAAGTAAAGGGGACAAAAAGACAAGGATGGAGCGTTTTTGGCATTCAAATTCGAAATTGGAATCTTTAATTCACCTTAGCTGCCACTCGACCCCACCACTCGACCCCACATGGTCGAGCATGTGCTCAAATTTGAAATTCAAACTCCTTCTTCCCTCCACACGATCGAGCAAGCAAGGAAATGGTCGAATGGGCTTGTGCTTCTACAGTGCTCGATCGAGTGCTTCTTAAGGCCTGGTCGAGTGACCATTAAACACCTTCTCCACAAGTCCAAAACTTTTTAAATCCACTTATGATCCTATATAAAATCCTGCCCAACACAAACATAAAAGAAAAACATAAAAAACACAAAGAAATTAAACCTATTTACAAAGATACCTTAGGGACTTCCTCCCTAGTGAGCTTGTTTAAAGTCACTAAGCTTGACTTTTGGTGCCTTTTCAGGCTTGGTTTTGAGACCAGAGAGGTGATGAGGTCCCCCCTAGTTCAATTTGATCACCATGAACCTTGTTCTTGGTCACAACTGCCTTAACACTTGAACCTTGTTTATTCTTGAACTTAAACCTTGACCTTGCTTTCCTTAGAGACTTCTTGTTGAGTTGCACTTGGAGATCCTTCACTAGATCAGTCAACTCTTGAACTGAAACCTTGAGTTATTGAACAGATCCCTTATTAGCTGAAACCTTGGCCTTGCATCTTGCTAAGTCAGCAGAAAAGCGTCCACTTTGTATCTGAGGATGACCCTTTCCAAGTTCAAGATGGGGAGGGTGAACAGTCTGAAGAGATCAGCTACGTGCAAAATCAAGGTGGATACAACAAGGGTTACAACCCCTATAAGACGAACCCCAATTTGTCTTACAGGAGTAACAATGTTGCAAATCCACAGGATCAAGTGTACCCTCCTCAACATCAACAATAAGGACAGCAAAAACCTTTTTTGCCTTACCATTAAGGATTCGTGCCTAAACAACAGTTCCAGCAAGGTTACCAAGCTTCTTCAGGACCACCACCAGGATTTGCACCTCAACAAGTTCAGCCTACTCACGCTCCTGATCAAGAAATGAAGAACATGATGCAACTAATTCTTCAAGGTCAAGCTAGTGGTTCTCTGGAAACTGCCAAGAAGCTTGCTGAACTCAGTCAGCGAATGTAGTGTTCATACAATGATCTGAATGTCAAGTTTGAAGCTCTTAACTTAAAGATGAAGTATATGGACGACAAGATTGCTTCTACTTCTACCCCAACACCTGGCCAACTACCTGGAAAAGCAGTTCAAAACCCCAAGGACTATGCTACTATCCATGCCATCACCACCCAAGCTGTAGAAGTACGGCTCACTGAGGACAATGAGAGTTTAGATGGGGAGGATTTTCTTCAAGATGAAGTTCAGATAAAGGATCCCGTCGAGGTTCTCAAGGATCCAATTGAGTCAGTCAAGCAATCTGATCCTCAAGCTACTAAAGAACCCGCTGCTCCCAAGGATAAACCTGTGAGATTCATTCCTCCACCATACAAGCCACCTCTACCATTTCCTGTGAGATTCAAAAAGGATCTTACTGAGAAGTATAGAGCTCTGTTTGCAAAACAAGTCAAGGAGATTGAACTTAGGATGCCTTTGCTTGATGCATTTGCACTTGTGCCTCAATATCAAAAGTTTTTAACTGATTTGGTAACAGAAAGGACCAAAGAGAAGGAGGAGATAGCTAAAGGAGCTCAAGGTAAGGCTCTGGAAGATGAGACAGTAGTACATGTAATAGGTGGAGTTATTTATGAATGCAAAGCTGTTATTCAGAAGATAATTATCCCAAAGAAGCTAGAGGACCCTGGTTCTTTCACCTTGCCTTGTTCTCTAGGTCCATTGGCCTTCAAAAAGTGCATATGTGACCTTGGTGCTTCAGTCAGCCTCATGCCACTCTCTGTAGCTCAAAGGCTAGGATTCAACAAATACAAGTCATGCAACCTCCACTTAATATTGGCTAATAGGACAACTAGACTGCCTCATGGTATACTAGAGAACCTGTCCATCAAAATTGGACAAGCTGAGATTCCTACTGACTTTGTGGTGCTGGAAATGGATGAAGAGCCTAAAGATCCACTAATCCTGGGAAGACCTTTCTTAGCTACAGCTGGAGCAGTCATTGATGTAAAGAAGGGGATGACTGATCTCAATCTAGGTAAAAAGTGATTGAAGAGGAAGATCAGAAAGCTGGGTTTGACATCTTTGAGAGTGTGAATGAGGCAAAAACTGAGGTTTTGGTAACCAAAGAGAAAACTGAAAGTGTCAATCGACCATTCTCCAACTCGAGTGCAGTCGTAACCCTCCCTAACCATCAAGCCCTGCTTCCTAAACCTCACCAACCGCAAGAGTCAAGTCCTCCTGCGCTTTGCAGTTTGTATGAACTCCAAAAGACTAAGATTCTAAGGGATTCAGTGAAAGAGTTAACATGTATGGTTAAGGAGATGAGTGGGCAAAGTTGATATGCTCAAATTGTAATACCCTAATGGTACCAACAACCTTGCAGTTGTAATACTCTAGGGGTCGAATCCACAGAGACTCTAGATCACACAATGGACTTATAAATCTTTTAATTATGCTAAATCAAAATATTAAATTTAAAACAATGGAGAAATATAATTAAAAAGTGTCGTAAATTTAGGGAATTAAAAAGCTAGGCCTAGGAAATTTCTCAGGAAATTACAGAATATTAAATCAATAATTTAATAGGGTTCAAGCAATTTAAATCAGATCTAAATTTAAAATCAGAAAATCCAAATCTCTTTGTAAAGTTCAAGGTTAAAAATCAGCTTTAAAAACAAGTTTAGATTGTTCACAAAATTATTAAATCAAATCTCTTTGCAGGAAATAATTTTGCTCATCAAGAGGTTTTATCAGGAAAATCAATTATACTCTCATATCAATTTATTTTCCTAAAGTATTAATTCTAGGTGATCAATCAAGAATTAATATGAAGAACAACCTAAGATGAAGATCACAAAAGATAATGAACCCTAAAAATAACAGATCTAATAAATCATAAAATCCCTGTGAGAAACCCTGAACCTAACAAGCAAACTAAAAAAAAAATAACAAGCAAACTACTCAGACATATTCAATGAAGACAAAACATCTTTTTTGAATAATAAGCAATAGATATCAAAAGTAAAAGAAGGAGTTCAGGAATTCTTCTCTCGAAGGAGTTCAGATCACTCTCCGAAAAGCTCTCAATATTTCTTCTCTCCAAAAAGGTTGCAGAAAAAATAACTTAGGTCTAAACAATGACCATAAAAATCTTATATATACTAATTTACATGAATGGGGTCTTAATTGCAAATAAGGAAAGCTTGGGAAATTTTTGTAAATCTTCTAGAACTTGTGAGAAAACTTCTGAATCGGTTTGTGGCTCTGTGTCGATCGATGATATCAGTTGCATCGATCGATGCATACTTCTGAATGCGCCTTTCAACTTCATAGCTCAGCCTCAATGTTTGATTAAGCTCCAAATCTTCTTATTTAGCTCAATTATGCTGTCATCCATGTTAAATCCTATAAAGACTCAAAAGACTCTAAAAATACCAAAAAGACTCTATAAATAAGACATATATCATGGCTAAAATCACCTAAAAACCATGATATATCAACTCCCTCAGACTTAGCATTTGCTTGCCCTCAAGCAAAACATAAACTTAGACCTGTGATAGAGGTTTGAAAACGCAGGACCTCATTTTCTTTTTAAAGTAATGCCATGATCATCCAAACCATAATCCATATGCTTAGCAGATAAATCCAAATCAAACCACCATGTACTTCTCCGTTGACATTCGTAGCATCCTAACTCAGAGCAAGAATAAAAATGACTTAATTTAAGTGGAAAAGAAAAACCTATGAGTGGGTTGCCTCCCACTAAGCACTTGTTTTCAGTCATTAGCTTGACTGTGTCGGATCTCAGGCATTTGGTGGATCGGAACATGGCAATGAATGCTTCCGAGAGAATGTCCTCTTCATCCAAGGGGGTGTGTAGGAAAAAGGTACATGAGATCTGCCAAGGATATGAGGAACAGGACCAGGGCGGGACTTAGGAATGGGTGGCTTTCTTTTAAGTCCTGCAAAATCATCAACAGAAGAAACAAACGCTCTAAGATAATCTCGTGGCTCGGTTAACTGCAAAACAGTTTTTGTACCTTTGAAATTCTTATTGATGATAGGAGAAGGTTTGGGAGAAGGAGATGATACCTTGGGCTTACCTGTGGGTTCTGGACTGTGGAATGGTGAGATTTCAGCTTTACAACTGGTCTAGGACTTGTAGCTAAGGAATCAACTCAAGAATCTTTGGTTTTGGACAAGTCCAGGTTGACTCGGGGAGGTGTGTTGATCGATGTTACAGTTGCATCGATCGGTGCTGAGCCTACAACTCGTGTCTCTTCAACGATTCTGCAACTTTCCTCAGCAATCCGTGTTTCCATTACAAAAACATCATCTACCAGCGACTTGTCATGGATCAGAACCTCATCATGGTCTCTAGTACTGATTAGATGATCTCCACTCCAATCCTCAAGCTTAACATCTTGCTTACTTCCTTCATCAATAGTCTCCATCTCTTTGACATACCCAACAGTAATGTCTCCAAGAAGCTTTATGATCGGATTGTCATCAGAAACAACCTCCACAGAAATTTGTCTGACCATCAATAGTGGAAACCCTTTTCAGCTTGTCCATCTCAAAGTTCATAACCAAATCCTTTACATTCAGAGCTATGTGTCCCTTCTTCATATCTATGATGGCACCAGCTGTAGCTAAGAATGATCGTCCTAAGATGAGTGGATCACTAGGCTTTTTGTCATATTCTAGCACCACAAAGTCAGTGGGAATCATGCAATCTCCAATCTGAATTGGAATATCTTCCAAGACACCTTCAGGAATCCTTCTGGATCGATCAGCTATGATAAGAGAGATCTTAGTTGGCTTGAAATCTGTCATCCCAAGTCTCACAGCAACAGAATGGGGCATCAAGTTAATACTAGAACTAAGATCGCAAAGAGAGTGAGCAAATCGTTCTGCAGAGATGGAACAATCAAGTACAAAACTTCCAGGATCTGGTAACTTCTCTGCAATCCTACTCTGAATCACTGCACTTACTTCCTTAGAGACAACAACCTCCTGCTTCTTATCCTTCTTCCTCTGTGGAGGCTGCTTCAACAAAATTGAGCTAACATCCTTTGTAAGCAGTGCTCCTTCCTCAGGACTCAAACCATTGGTGACCAGCCGCTTCACATACCGCTTAATCCCAGGAGAAAACTTCACTACATCAATCAAAGGCATCTCTATCATCACCTTGTCCATCATAGCCTTGCATCTAGCTTCTTCAATCTCCTGTTTGGATCTCCTAGGCATAGGAAAAGGAACCTTCGGTTTATAAACTTGCTCTGAATCGATTGGTGGAGCTTGAACTGAAACCGGAACTGTTCGTGGGATGCGTCGATCGATGGAACAGTTGTGTCGATCGACGCTCGATGGTGATTGCATCGACCGATGCTGCTATCCATCGGTCGATGCTAGTTCCACTACCGTATCATCGTCTCCGTCCTTCACCAAAATGGCATTACAAACATGCTTGGGGTTCGACTCTGTTCTTCTAGAAAGAAGTTCTTCTTGTCTTTTAACAGACCCAACAGTCTGAATTACTTGATTCTCCAGCTTCTTGACATGAGTGTTTAATGCATCGAATTTCCCAGTCAGCTCAGTGTATACATAATCAATCTTCCCATTGAAGTCGACTGTTAACTTCTGTTGACCTTCCAAAATCTGTCCAATCATTGATTCCATCTTGCTCTCTGAATTGGGTGGAGGGAGGGGTTGGTAAGAAGAAGAACCATAAGTCCTTGTAAAGCCTATGTTCTGTTGTTGCTCCTGGTAATCCGGCTTTGGAGTGTAGCTTGAAGAGTTCCCACTGTAAGGTTTGCTGCCCTGCTGGTTGCCAAATTTCCGTGTCTGATATCCAGCTCCATACACATAGTTGACATCTTCTTCTATAGTCTCTGGCTTTGGCTCAAAAGTCTCAACATCTTCAGCAAAATTGACAGACTTCTTTCCCACAAGAAGATTGTGGACTGTATCCAACTTAGCATTCACCACAGCAAATTGATTTGAATCATTGCCTTCATGTGCTCTTTTCCACTTTAGGTCTGCATTCTTGGTACTGTTGCTTGAGGCTAGCCTTTCTATCAACTGTTCAGCTTCATCTGGGTACCTTGTCTTGAAGTTCCCGTCACTAGCAGCATCCAAAGCCATCTGATACCTCCAATCAATCCCGCTGAAGAAGATACTAATCAACTGCACCTCTGAGAACCCATGATGCAGACAGTCTCTCTGAAATGCTTTGAATCTTACCCAAGCAGCTTTGTAAGATTCAATTGGGCCTTGTCTAAAGGTAGAAAGCTTAATCCTCAGCTCATCGGACATCGCATCATCATAGAAATAGTTCAAGAATGCCACCTTGATATCATTCCAGGTCTTCAGAGATCCTGGTTTGAGTTGCCTTAGCCAATGTGAAGCTTGCTCGTGGTCTAGAGGCTTCTCATGCGGCAAGTTCTGGAATGGTCTTTGTCCAACAAGACCAAAGTAGGCAGGCTTCAGCTCAAAATCATTTCTGGAGAATGGAGGAGGGACAATTGCGGAGCGGTTCTCATAGAACAAGTCTAGTCTGTTGAAGTCCGCAAGAGTCTTAACAAGCTCTCCATTGTTGTCCCGTCTAGCCTGATTGTGACCTTCCACGGCTCTGGCATTGTGTCGATCCAAATCTCCTTGTAAAGTTCAAGGTTAAAAATCAGCTTTAATAACAAGTTTAGATTGTTCACAAAATTATTAAATCAAATCTCTTTGCAGTAAATAATTTTGCTCATCAAGAGGTTTTATCAGGAAAATAAATTATACTCTCATATCAATTTATTTTCCTAAAGTATTAATTCTAGGTGATCAATCAAGAATTAATATGAAGAACAACCTAAGATGAAGATCACAGAAGATAATGAACCCTAAAAATAACAGATCTAATAAATCATAAAATCCCTGTGAAAAACCCTGAACCTAACAAGCAAACTATTCAGACATATTCAATGAAGAACAAAACATCTTTTTTGAATAATAAGCAATAGATATCAAAAGTGAAAGAAGGAGTTCATGAATTCTTCTCTCGAAGGTGTTTAGATCTCTCTCCCAAAAGCTCTCAATAGTTATTCTCTCCAAAAAGGTTGCAGAAAAAATAACTTAGGTCTAAACAATGACCATAAAAATCCTATATATACTAGTTTACACGAATGGCGCCTTAATTGCAAATAAGGAAAGCTTGGGCAATTTTTGTAAATCTTCTAGAACTTGTGAGAAAACTTCTGAATCGGCTTGTGGCTCTGTGTCGATCGATGCCATCAGTTGCATCAATCGATGCATACTTCTGAATTCGCCTCTCAACTTCATACCTCAGCCTCAATGTTTGATTAAGCTCCAAATCTTCCTATTTAGCTCCATTATGCTCCCATCCATGTTAAATCCTATAAAGACTTAAAAGACTTTAAAAATACCAAAAAGACTTTGTAAATAAGACTTATATCATGGCTAAAAACACCTAAAAAACCATGATATATCACAAATCAAGAAGCTCCAAGGTACAATGAGAAGTTCTCCACCAAGGAAATTAAGGAAGAGGTTTGGGATAATGAAGAAGAGCAATTCGTTTATTGTTGAACCTGGGCAGAATGTTAAAGAGTATCTAGCTAGACAAGACATTCCAGAGGGGTCTCTGAAGCCTCTCTATGACCCTCCCAAAGCATAAGGAGTATGAAATGTCGAGCTCAAAGACTTTAAACAAGCTCACTTGGGAGGAAGTCCCAAAGGTACTAGTGTAAATATTCTTTAAGATCTGTTTTTGATTCTTGTTTTTAGTTTTCTTGTGTTCAGGAATCTACAGAACCGAGTATGAGCCACAGAAAAGGAAAAGTGAAAGTAGCAGTCAAAAGACCCACTCGACCAGGAACCTCAACACACATGGAACTCGACTTGACCGTCAACTCATCTCACCCGTGACCTGCGCACTCGACCACCATCTTCACTTGTCACTCGAGTCCTCACCTGACCCGGAAAAGACATATCACTCGACCGAGAGGCCCATCACGTGTACCATTCAAGTTCGTTTCTCTTCACGCGCTGCCATCCCACTCGATCACTGTGTTGTTCCACTCGATGCACTGCCACTCGACTGACACCGTGAAGTGTCCCTCGAGTCACCACCCATCCACTCGACCGCCGGAGCTTCCACCATGCTCGAGTCGTCGCATCAAATTGCGGAACCTTGCGAGCTCTTCACCCGTGAACCAGTCCGACTCGACCACCATCGAGTCAAGGTGCCTCGACTCGACCGACGTTACCTCGTTCGGCTCATCTCCGGAAAACCATCGTCGACTCGATCCGTCACAATCCTTCGAGGAGTTTCAAGGATAGAGCTTCCTCAAGTCATCGGTCGGTGCATCGTTCAGCAGCTCAAGGTGAGCAAGAGGTTGAGCAGCAGAATGAAGCTCAGGGTGATTATCAGGACATGCACGCGGTTGAGCAGCAGATTGAGCTTCAAGGTGATTATCAGCCTACAGAGGTTGTTGTGCTAGTCTCGGACCATGGTGAGTCCGGAGTCAATTACATGCAGTGTGACGAGCCGCAGAACATTTATCAGATCACGCAAGAGATTGAGCAGCAAGTCGACCAAGTAGCTGAGGTCACTCCTGCAGATCCAACACAAACTGAGGGAGAGAGTCAGTTTCACGCTCCTCCTTTGGCGAGCACCGACTCATTCTTCTACTACTGAGGTACTCCTACCTTTCCTTTGTATATACCATTTCATTCATGCATTGTTTTTGTTGTGACTCTCAAATCATTCTGCGAATTTTTCTTACACAAGATACTGTGTAATTAAAGTTTGGTGGAGAGTTTGAGATGATGTATCTGATATTGTTTTTTTGTGATTCTTATTTCATATTTTTGTATCATATCATGTTTGAGCCTGTATTCATTTATTTGCATAGAAAAACCAAAAAAATTTGAAAAAAATTCGAAAATATCCACAAATACAGAGTGTTCATGTAGTTTGTATTTGCATATTAGGATTGAATCTAGTGTTATTCATATAGGGTTATTGCATTTAACATAGGGGTTGATGATGATTGTAATCTTGTTAGCATGTTGGATTCAATAGGATAGGGTCAAGGCCCTCGTTATTAGTTCTTTGATGCTTGTTGATTGAACTTGAAATGTATGACTGAACTAGGTTTTGAATTCTTGAAATTACATTCTGTCTTGATTGAAGCATGTTTTGAATTGACGTGATTCCCTATCTATCTGAACCTAATCCTGACTTGTAATTATCTTGTTATGCATTGAAGTCGAACTCATGGATACCATATACATAATTGGATTGTCTTTCACATTTTTACCACCCTTGTCAATCCAAGTAGCTGATTCCCATCTTTGGAACAGTTCCCCGCACCCTTAACCAACCGTTCTTTCAAGCCAATTGTATTCTTGAGTGTCAGGCCTTTTCCAAGTCGAGCTTGTTAGAAAGTGTTAGGTTCTAACCGACAAGAGTAGGATCCTGTGTAGTTCTACTTCGTGTTATCCGGACTAGTAGGACTAGGTGAGAACTCGATTTTGGGTATTGGGTATGGATTTGTGCAGAAAAGTAAAGAGTAAAAGAGAAAGTATTTAGGAGGGGGATGTGTTTTCAAGGTTTACAAGTCTAGTGAAGAATTTGGGTTGAACAAAGTAAAAGAGTATTGGTTCTGGGCGTGAAATAAAAAGATTAGACAAAGAAGAGAAATTCAAATGCTTAAGATGTCTAAAGTCCTTAGAAGAAAAGAAAGAGAACCATAATGATAATGAAGATTTCCCAATCTGCTAGAATGATAAGAAGTTATCTCCTCCTAAGACTAAGTGCGAAGAGTAAGAGAATGGGTTTGAGATGATGTTTCTGATGAAGGGTAGATAGGACCAACTTCTGGATTAGAATGTTAGGGCTGAATTTCCTTGGGTACATTTGGGTAGACAAGGCGCTACTCTTGTATGTATTAGTTGGTTTCAACTTTTAGCCTTCTCTTAAGCTCAACTCCTTTTTATGAGAGAACCTTGTTCTGTATTGATAAAACCACTTGAGAAGGAGACCGTCTTTGTCTCTGACCTTTTATCTTGGCCAAATGAGTTCAATGACATTGCTTAACTTGATTCATGGTTCTCTGTTAATGAATGTTAAAGGGAACAATGGATAGGATTCCATGTGTAGATTAAAGATTCGAATCGTTTCAGGTTGTGACGAACTTGTCTAAAGTTTCTAAATAAAGTTCCCTCACCATGCATCATAGAATTAAAAACAAGAACCTTGATTCTAACTACTCAATTCAGCATGTTTTAGGTTCTGAGACCCCATCTTCACAACTTTTTTCCATACTTTGTTCTTGATCGTTTGCTTGAGGGCAAGTAAAGAATAAGTTTGGGAGAGTTGGTATGTCTATACTTTGTCTCTCCTTAGCATATATGTATCATGCATTTAACTAGGATAACTCATTGTTGTGCATCATTTTCTAGTCTCTTTTATACACTTTGCATGTTTAGGTAGTTCTTGCATCATCTTTGCATACATTGTGCATTTTGGAGTATTTCAGGTGTTTAGGAGATGTCCTGACTGTTGGAACCAAATAGAGGCTAAGACATGTGACTCGACCAAGCATGCTCGGAATGGACGTCATGCGACTCGACCTACACTACCCAGCGACCCAACCTTCCACATCTTTGGTTGAGCCGAGTAAAAATTTTACTTTGGGATCCAGCTTTCGGCGTCTTCATCAAAATTGTAGGGCATTGAGTCATCTTTCTAATGCCAATTATTTCAAGCCAATCAGAGGCGTGGTTCAAGAGTTATCATTATTTTAGTGGATGCATATACACCCAGCCCGAGCCGACATCACTCCACTCGACCCAGATCGAGCCGACCACCCTCCACTCGACCCAGATCGAGCCGACCACCCTCCACACGACCCAGCTCGAGCCGACATCACCCCACTCGACCTCGTTCGAGCCAACCTCCCCGTGCATCACTCGAGTCACCTCGTTCGAGCCAACCTCCCCTCGCTTCTACTCGACCCAGTCCACTCGCTCGACTGACGTCCACGATGAGATTGCATTCCACTCGACCGCCGTCGAGTCCTCACCTGGAGAAGAAGACATCTCACTCGATCTAGCTTGAGTCGCCTTGCCAAACCACTCGATGTGCACCGACTCGATCGCACATGTTAGGAAGAAAGACGCTCCGTCTCACACGCTTCAGGAGATTCCCAAACCGACTCTTTACCTTGTTGCTTTATGTTTTAGGGCTTTCCATGTTTGACTATATATGCATTTTGTTAAGTCTTTGCCCAAGAAATCTTTTTTTACCTTGTTTTTGTTTCTTTTCGTTAAGGTTTACCTAGCACCTTAAACGTTTTGAGACTTTGTAATCCGACATCTTGGAGTTTATTCAGTTTTTGCATTTGATTTCTTCTACAAAGTTGTTAATCCCATTCTTATCTATCTAATGATGCTTGATTCAATGTTTTCTGAGTTTGTATTGTTGATGATGATTTCTAAATCCGAGTAGTGTTAGAGTTCTTGAGGATGAGATAGATTAGGTGGAGGATCTTAGTATGTAGGGTGTTTAAGCTTTGATTAGTATGATTCCCTTCTCGACTAGAGTTAGAAATACTAGTTTCTCTCTGATCAATTGGAACTAGGTCTTAGACATTTCCACACCCAAAAGGTGTTTGATGAAATGTCTGACCAACTAGTGCTAGAGACTTACGATCATAGCCTAAGAGATTAGTTGGCTAGGATGTTTGTTGACGTGAATGACCTTGTTTGTCATGCCTGCTTGATCATGTTTCTCTAGCGAGAGCTAGGTTTGGAAGTGGTTGACTCTAATTAGCTTCAGTCAAGAGATTGGATTAGCTAAGTCGTGATATTCATTATTTAGGGATAGTTTGCTTCTGACATGTTAAACACTCTGTAGACTAGGATACTCCACCGACATCAATTACTCCCATCCTTAGGATCTCTATCTTCCTGATTGATATTGCATTCCTGAGACTGTTTCGGTTCTTGTTGTTTAGTTCATGCTTAGACTCGTTTTTCGTTTTTACTCTTGTTTACTTCTTGTCATACATTTTCGTTTCTAGTTCTGTAGTTTATTTTCGTTTTGCATTCTGATCACTCTAGTATTGTTAGACATAAAACCACTCTTGAATTGGCTTGACTTGCGATTTCTTGATTGCATCTCAATTGTTAGTAAATGTTCCCAACTGGATTGACACCTTAAGTATTACAACTGCATAAGGTTAATTGAACCTGCTAGGATAGACACAAAAATCTAGTATCATAAACAAAACTATAAAGATGCAGAATGTAAACTAAATGAAACAGGAATGAAACAGAAAGTAAACTAAGCAACCCAGATGGTGCTCGATCAAGCACGCGACCGTGTGTGTGGTCGAGTGACTAGGTCGAGTGGAGTAATACGAATAACATATGCTATTTTAACAACTTAAATAGAAGCAGAAAGCAATGAAACAAGACTAGATGCAATAACAGACAATCAAATAAGAAAGTAGGCTCCTAGGGATGGATTCATGGGTTGGTGTTCAAACTGTGGCTATCTAAACTGGTCAACAAACCTCAATCAAACATGTGCTATCTCTATACAATGATCTTAAAGGCTTACTAATCCACTCTCATGACAGAAGTAATCAAGTTTAGTAACATCCTAACCCAACTCTCGTTGGTGAAACCATACTAAACAGGCTTTAAGAATCAGACCATTATTTGTCAAAAATCTTCTTAGAGCACATCTAATCTAGAAGAGGTATATTATCAAACAAGCTTTACCAATCCAAACATCCACAACCCTAAACCAGCCTAATCCATCCCTAGAATCCTAACTCACTACTCAGATCAACAAGACATTACAATAATAAACTCAAACCCAGAAATTAATGAAACTAACATGATAAGGTAGATAAAAGAAATATCTTTAACTTAATACAAATTAGCAAACTCAGATTCCCAATACCCAGAAAGTTATGAAGCTTACAAAGTATGAAAATCTGGAAAAAAGTAAGAACAAAAGTGCCAAATGATGATGAAAGATGCTAAAAACCCAAAAAGGGTAAAAACTAGGTTTTTTGGTGGCTACCGATATATTTCAGACCTAATCTGACTTGTGGGAGGGTACAAGAGATATTTATAGGATAAGAGAGAAGCCTTAAATTAGCTAGCAGACAAAATAGAGAGGCGGCTTGATGTGCTCGACCATGCACGGTCGAGTGCCTATGGTCGGGTGCTTCATTCCTCTGTTTCTTCATTGGTTGAGTCCCTCAGCATCACACGGTCGAGTGTCTTCAGGTGTGGTGGTCGAGTGGCCTTTAAACCTTGGTTTTCTTCTTGCTTCAGCCTCTATCTGCTTCACTGGTTGCACTTTACTCCTGTTCAGCTCTTTTCCATGCTCCTTAGGGTCCAAATCACCTGTGTATACATGAAACAATGCAAATACAATGCAAATCCTATTCTAATGCATAAACTGAGCCTTAACTACATAAAAGTGATAAAACTAGCTAGTAAACCATGTAAAAGATGTAGATAAACTATGGTAAAACATGGTAAAATATAATCAGTTTAAGCCCAACAACCTGTCTTATAGAAGCACAAATGTGGCCAACCCTCAAGATCAGGTTTGTCCACCTCCACCGCCACAACAGCACAACACTTATATCCCAAAGCAGCAACAACAAGGTTACTAGGCTCCAATGTGTCCCCCACCAGGGTTTCAGCCCAACCAAGCCGAGGAACCAATCTTAAGAACTCTAATGCAGGAGTTGTTGCTTAACCAAGCAAGTGGTCAGATGGAAACAACAAAGAAGTTTGTTGAGATCAACCAGAGGATAGATTCTAACTATAATGACTTGAACATCAAGTTTGAGAGCTTGAATTCAAAAGTAAAGTTCATGGAGAGCATTCTGGCCTCAACTTCAGCTCTTAAGCCTAATCAACTGCCTGGAAAAGCTATTCAAAACCAAAGAGAATACACAACCAAGGCTATCTTTGTTCCTGAGGACAATATCACTGGGGACAGTGAAGTTCAAGATGGTGAGGATATTCCTGGTAAGCCTACCAGATACATTCCTCCAGCATATAAATCACCTCTGCCATTCCCAGGGCGTTTCAAAGAACAAATGCTTAGGAAACTCAAAGAAAATCTTGAGCAGAAGGATTTGATGGCTATTCAACATGAAGTGATTGTTGAGAAGAAAGAAGAGGAGAGAGGACCTGCTTTGGAACAGTATGACCATTATCCTCTCTATAAAGGCATGTTACTTGATATATCAAAACAGAAGGCTAAGAATCAAGCCAAGAGGGATCTAAAAGATATAGTAACAGCTGTGATTCCAACCAAACTTGAAGACCCATGCTCATTCAATCTACCATGCTCACTGAACTATATGCACTTCAAGAAGTGCTTATGTGACCTTGGAGCCTCTGTAAGTGTTATGCTCTTCTCAATAGCAGAAAAGCTAGTATATGAAGAATTCAGGCCAAGTAACCTCTATATAAGTCTAGCTGATGGTTCTAAGAAGGATGTGGTTGGTAAACTGGAGAAATTTCCAGTGAAGATAGGCAAGGCCATAATACCAACTGATTTCATCATCATAGAGATGGAAAAGGAGCTTGATGATCCTATCATCCTTGGGAGACCATTTTTGGCTACAGCTGGAGTTGTTATTGATGTTAAAAAGAGTATGATCATCCTGGACATTGCTGAAGGGTTGACTATGAAGTTTGATATCAAGAATCCATCAAGTCAACCCACCATTGGAGGTCAACCCTTTATTATAGAAGAGAAAGCTGATGTTGAGTCTTTTAAAGAAGAAATGGACTCCAAGGCCAAGGTTTCAGCAAATGAGGGATCTGTTCAAGACCTCAAGGTTTCAGTTCAAGAGTTGACTGATCTAGTGAAGGATCTCCAAGTGCAACTCAACAAGAAGTCTCTAAGGAAAGCAAGGTCAAGGTTTAAGTTCAAGAATAAACAAGGTTCAAGTGTTAAGGAAGTTGTGACCAAGAACAAGGTTCATGGTGATCAAATTGAACCAGGGGGACCTCATCACCTCTCTGGACTCAAAACCAAGCCTGAAAAGGCACCAAAAGTCAAGCTTAGTGACTTTAAACAAGCTCACTAGGGAGGAAGTCCCTAAGGTATCTTTGTAAATAAGTTTAATTTCTTTGTGTTTTTTATGTTTTTCTTTTATATTTGTGTTGGGCAGGCTTTTATATAGGATCATAAGTGTTTTAAAAAGTTTTGGACTTGTGGAGAAGGTGTTTAAAGGCCACTCGACCAGGCCTTAAGAAGCACTTGATCGAGCACTGTAGAAGCTAATAATCTTTAACTTCTTTTATTTACGACCAAAATAAATAAAATAAATATTTTTAAGAACTAATAATACAAATTTAATAAAATAAGTATTTTTAAAAACTAATAATATAAATTTAAGTATAAATATTTATTCTAAAATATTGAGACTACCATTTGGAAAAGATAATTTATATAAATTATAAAATTTATTTTTCATTCAATCCATAATAATTATTTTAATACAACAAAAACTAATAACTTAATAATCCGGTAAATTACTTTGGGATCCACCAATATCGCTAAAATATTTAATTTAAATAAAAATAATAATTTTATGAAAGTGTTACAAATATAAAGTAAAATGGGTTAGTTTGCAATTTTTATAAATAAAAGGTGTTAATTGAAAAATAAAAAAGAATCTATTTGGAATATTCTTTTTTAGAGGAAAAAATAGAGAAAACCATTGGAGCAAATCTCTCCTCTATTATAGAGGAAAAAATAGGGAAAACCATTGGAGATGGTCTAAATAGGTTTAATTTCTTTGTGTTTTTTATATTTTTCTTTTATGTTTGTGTTGGGCAGGCTTTTATATAGGATCATAAGTGGGTTTAAAAAGTCAGACCCCTTGTGGAGAAGGTGTTTAAAGGCCACTCGACCAGGCCTTAAGAAGCACTCAACAAAATTGTCGATCATCCGGTTTCAGTTCAAACTCCACCAATCGATTCAGAGCAAGTTTATAAACCGAAGGTTCCTTTTCCTAAGCCTAGGAGATCCAAACAGGAGATTGAAGAATCTAGATGCAAGGCTATGATGGACAAGGTGATGATAGAGATGCCTTTGATTGATGCAGTGAAGTTTTCTCCTGGGATTAACTGGTATGTGAAGCGGATGGTCACCAGTGGTTTGAGTCCTATGGAAGGAGAACTGCTTACAAAGGATGTTAGCTCAATTTTGTTGAAGCAGACTCCACAGAGGAAGAATGATAAGAAGCACGAGGTGGTTGTCTCTAAGGAAGTAAGTGCAGTGATTCAGAGTAGGATTGCAGAGAAGTTACCAGATCCTGGAAGTTTTGTACTTGATTGTTCTATCTCTGCAGAACGGTTTGCTCTCTTTGCGATCTTGGTTCTAGTATTAACTTGATGCCCCATTCTGTTTCTATGAGACTTGGGATGACAGATTTCAAGCCAACTAAGATCTTTCTTATCTTAGCTGATCGATCCAGAAGGATTTCTGAAGGTGTCTTGGAAGATATTCCGGTTCAGATTGGAGATTGCATGATTCCCACTGACTTTGTGGTGCTGGAATATGACAAAGAGCCTAGTGATCCACTCATCTTAGGACGATCATTCTTAGCTACAACTTGTGCCATCATAGATGTGAAGAAGGGACACATAGCTCTGAATGTAGAAGATTTGGTTATGAACTTTGAGATGGACAAGCTGAGAAGGATTTCCACTATTGATGGTCAGACATTTTCTATGGAGGTTGTTTCTGATGACAATCCGATCATAAAGCTTCTTGGAGACATTACTGCTGGGAATGTCAAAGAGATGGAGACTGTTGAGGAAGGAAGTAAGCAAGCTGTTAAGCTTGAGGATTGGAGTGGAGATCATCTAATCAGTACTAGAGACCATGATGAGGTTCTGATCCATGACAAGTCGCTGGTAGATGATGTTTTTGTAATGGAAACACGGATTGCTGAGGAAAGTTGCAGAATCGTTGAAGAGACATGAGTTGCAGGCTTAGCATCGATCGATGCAGCTGTAGCATCGATCAACACACCTCCACGGGTCGACCTGGACTTGTCCAAAACCAAAGATTCTCGAGTTGATTCCTTAGCTACAAGTCCTAGACCAGTTGTAAAGCTGAAATGTCACCATTCCACATTCTAGAACCCACAGGTAAGGCCAGGGTATGCATCTCCTTCTCCCAAACCTTCTCATATCATCAATAAGAATTTCAAAGGTACAAAAACTGTTTTGCAGTTAACCGAGCCACGAGATTAACGTAGAGTGCTTGTTTCTTCTGTTGATGATTTTGCAGGACTTAAAAGAAAGCCACCCATTCCTAAGTCCCTCCCTGGTCTTGTTCCTCATATCCTTGGCAGATCTCATGTACCTACTGCCTACACACCCCCTTGGATGAAGAGGACATTCTCTCGGAAGCATTCATTGCCATGTTCCGATCCACCGGATGCCTGAGATCCGACACAGTCAAGCTAATGACTGAAAACAAGCTCTTAGTGGGAGGCAACGCACTCATAGGTTTTTCTTTTCCACTTAAATTGAGTCATTTTTATTTTTGCTTTGAGTCAGTTTGAATTTGTATTGAATTATGAACTTATATCTATCATGTTGCGTTTTATCTTGTGTTTGAGTGATTCTTAGCATTGCTAACATCCAAGGAAAGAGAAAAACACAAATTAATCGCAGCTAACTCAGGAGTAATGTTCGAACTCTCTGCATCTGCAGAGTGCATCGACCGACACACCATCAGCATCGGTCGACACAGAACATCCAGATTGGTAAACCGATTTTGTTCACAATTTCAATACTTATTCGTTTTTGTTTATATTTCTTCGCCAATCTCTTACTTGATAACACTGGGGACAGTGTTGTTGAAGTCTGGGGGAGGTAGTTACTAACTACGTTTTTGTTTTTGAGCGTCATTCCAAAAAAAAAAAAGTTGTTTTGTTGAGTCAAAATTTTTGTTGGGAACTATGATTTTTCTTTTTAGTGTACTGCCTTGGTTGATTAATGCTGCAGATTGAATCCAGAATCCGACTAATGAAAAATCCAAAGGCTGACCAGTAAACCCGAGACATCCAAATTTCCAATAGAATCCACAAATGCCTGAGGTAATTTCTGTACTTTTCTTTTTATCTCATCAAGGATATTGATGTTCATAGAGCTTGACTCCTTGTTCATACTTGACAAGTAAGATTTCAGAAAAGAAAAAAATGGTACTCCTCTCCCTTATTTAAAGTTGAAATATTTTTCCTGAGAGCTTTGTTTTTTTAAAAAAAGAATGAATAAAAGATGAAATGATTTTGATCAGTTTAGAGGGGTAGGTAAATTACCTATGACCTCATTATTCTACTCTTGAGTCAAATGATCACACAAAGCTTGGAAGCGAGGGGTAAGTAAATTACCGATGACCCCATTATTCACCTACAACTTTGAGAAAAAAAAAAGGATACTAAAAAAAAAAAACAAGGCAAAGCTCAAAGGAAGATTAAATAGAATAAGTCTGGGGGAGAGAAAGAGTACCACATGTGGTAAAAGATATCTTGCTTGTTATGGTATAGTACGGGAATGAGTCTAGAAGGTTCTTGACATTGATCAAATTGATGAGACCCACCGATGAAGGCTTAATGGAGGAAGTAGTAGAATTTGGTTTGAATTTGGGATGCTACGAATGTCAACGGAGAAGTACATTGTGGTTCGATTTGGATTTATCTGCTAAGCATATGGATTATGGTTTGGATGATCATGGCATTACTTTAAAAAGAAAATGAGTTCCTCCGTTTTCAAACCTCTTTCACAGGTCTACGTTTATGTTTTGCTTGAGGGCAAGCAAAGGCTAAGTCTGGGGGAGTTGATATATCATGGTTTTTAGGTGTTTTTAGCCATGATATATGTCTTATTTATAGAGTTTTTGGTATTTTTAGAGTCTTTTGAGTCTTTATAGGATTTAACATGGATGAGAGCATAATGGAGCTAAATAAGAAGATTTGGAGCTTAACCAAACATTGAGGCTGAGCTATGAAGTTGAGAGGCGAATTCAGAAGTATGCATCGATCAATGCAACTGATGGCATCGATCGACACAGAGCCACAAGCCGATTTAGAAGTTTTCTCACAAGTTCTAGAAGATTTACAAAAATTGCCCAAGCTTTCCTTATTTGCAATTAAGGCCCCATTCGTGTAAATTAGTATATATAGGATTTTTATGGTCATTGTTTAGACCTAAGTTATTTTTTTTGCAACCTTTTCGGAAAGAAGAAGTATTGAGAGCTTTTCGGAGAGAGATCTGAACTCCTTCGAGAGAAGAATTCCTGAACTCCTTCTTTTACTTTTGATATATATTGCTTATTATTCAAAAAAGATGTTTTGTTCTTTATTGAATATGCCTGAGTAGTTTGTTTGTTAGGTTCAGGGTTTTTCACAGGGATTTTATGATTTATTAGATCTGTTATTTTTAGGGTTCATTATCTTCTGTGATCTTCATCTTAGGTTGTTCTTCATATTAATTCTTGATTGATCACCTAGAATTAATACTTTAGGAAAATAAATTGATATGAGAGTATAATTGATTTTCCTGATAAAACCTTTTGATGAGCAAAATTATTTCCTGCAAAAAGATTTGATTTAATAATTTTGTGAACAATCTAAACTTGTTTTTAAAGCTGATTTTTAACCTTGAACTTTACAAAGAGATTTGGATTTTCTAGTTTTAAATTTAGATCTGATTTAAATTGCTTGAACCCTATTAAATTATTAATTTAATATTCTGTAATTTCCTGAGAAATTCCCTAGGCCTAGCTTTTTAATTCCCTAAATTTACACCACTTTTTAATTATGTTTCTCCCTTGTTTTTAATTTAATATTTTGATTTAGCATAATTAAAAGATTTATAAGTCTATTGTGTGATCTAGAGTCTCTGTGGATTCGACCCCTAGAGTATTACAACTGCAAGGCTGTTGGTACCATTAGGGTATTACAATTTGAGCATATCAATTTCTCTACTCGTCTCCTTCACCATAGCTGTTAACTCTTTCACTAAATCCCTTAGAATCTTAGTCTTTTGGAGTTCATACAAACTGTCAAGCGCAGGAGGACTTGACTCTTGCGGTTGGTGAGGTTTAGGAAGCAGGACTTGATGGTTAGGGAGGGTAACGACTGCACTCGAGTTGGAGAATGGTCGAGTGACACTTTCAGTTTTCTCTTTGGTTACCAAAACCTCAGTTTCTGCCTCATTCACACTCTCAAAGATGTCAAACCCAGCTTTCTGATCTTTCTCTTCAATCACGAAGGTCTGCCCATCAATAGTTGGTTTCTTCTTAGAATCCTTGATATCAAACTTCATCTTGAAGTTTTTACCCAGATTGAGATCAATCATCCCCTTCTTTACATCAATGACTGCTCCAACTGTAGCTAAGAAAGGTCTTCCCAGGATTAGTGGATCTTTAGGCTCTTCATCCATTTCCAGCACCACAAAGTCAGTAGGAATCTCATCTTGTCCAATTTTGATGGGCAGGTTCTCTAGTAGACCATGAGGCAGTCTAGTAGTCCTATTAGCCAATATTAAGCAGAGGTTGCATGACTTCTATTTTTGTTGAATCCTAGCCTCTGAGCTACAGAGAGTGGCATGAGGTTGACTGAAGCACCAAGGTCACATAGGCACTTTTTGAAGGCCAATGGACCTAGAGAACAAGGCAAGGTGAAAGAACCAGGGTCCTTTAGCTTCTTTGGGATAATCATCTTCAGAATAACAGCCTTGCATTCATGAATAACTCCACCTATGACATGTACTACTCTCTCATCTTCCACAGCCTTAGCTTGAGCTCCTTTACCTATCTCTTCCTTCTCTTTGGTCCTTTCTGTTACCAAATCAGTTAAAAACTTTTGATATTGAGGCACAAGTGCAAATGCATCAAGCAAAGGCATCCTAAGTTCAATCTCCTTGACTTGTTTTGCAAACAGAGCTCTATACTTCTCAGTAAGCTCCTTTTTGGATCTCACTGGAAATGGTAGAGGTGGCTTGTATGGTTGAGGAATGAATCTCACAGGTTTATCCTTGGGAGCAGCGGGTTCTTTAGTAGCTTGAGGATCAAATTGCTTGACTGACTCAATTGGATCCTTGAGCACCTCGACGGGATCCTTTATCTGAACTTCATCTTGAAGAAAATCCTCCCCATCTAAACTCTCATTGTCCTTAGTGAGCCGTACTTCTACAGCTTGGATGGTGATGGCATGGATAGTAGCATAGTCCTTAGGGTTTTGAACTGCTTTTCCAGGTAGTTGGCCAGGTGTTGGGGTAGAAGTAGAAGCAGTCTTGCCGTCCATATACTTCATCTTTAAGTTAAGAGCTTCAAACTTGACATTCAGATCATTGTATGAACACTACATTCACTGACTGAGTTCAGCAAGCTTCTTGGCAGCTTCCAGAGAACCACTAGCTTGACCTTGAAGAATTAGTTGCATCATGTGCTTCATTTCTTGATCAGGAGCGTGAGTAGGCTGAACTTGTTGAGGTGCAAATCTTGGCGGTGGTCCTGAAGAAGCTTGGTAACCTTGCTGGAACTGTTGTTTAGGCACGAATCCTTGATGGTAAGGCACAAAAGGTTTTTGCTGTCCTTATTGTTGCTGCTGAGGAGGGTACACTTGATCATGTGGATTTGCAACGTTGTTACTCCTATAAGACAAATTGGGGTTCGTCTTATAGGGGTTGTAACCCTTGTTGTATCCACCTTGATTTTGGACGTAGCTGATCTCTTCAGACTGTTCACCCTCCCCATCTTGAACTTGGAAAGGGTCATCCTCAGATACGAAGTGGGCGCTTTTCTGCTGACTTAGCAAGATGCAAGGCCAAGGTTTCAGCTAATAAGGGATCTGTTCAAGACCTCAAGGTTTCAGTTCAAGAGTTGACTGATCTAGTGAAGGATCTCCAAGTGCAACTCAACAAGAAGTCTCTAAGGAAAGCAAGGTCAAGGTTTAAGGTCAAGAATAAACAAGGTTCAAGTGTTAAGGCAGTTGTGACCAAGGAGCAGTTGTACTCTCTATGGCAAACCATTGGTGATGATAGGCCATACTACTCCTCCAAAACTAAGAGTTCCAAGATTAGAATTCCGGTCCTAAGGTACTTCCACAAGGCTCTAGCTAACACTATTTTTGCTAAAAAGGAGACTGGGAATTTGAATGAGGGAGAGCTCAAGATGATAGATATGACACTCTATGGTGTTATGGACAAAGCAAGAGATGGGGTCACCATTTGTGGGAGTAGAGTGCCAACTGACTTTTCCATGGTCCTCATTGACCAAATGATATACTACAGAAGTTGGGTCAGCAAGTTATACAAGAAGAGCTTAACTGTAGTTCTATGCATTGGAGGTATCATCACTCCAATCCTTGTGGCTGCTAATGTACCACTTCAATCTGAGAAGACCAAACCAAGGTTGATTGATGTGCCATATCTCACCACTGCCCTGATCCTAGCCAAAGAGAAGCATCAAGGGAGACACTTGTTCAACTTTGATCACCCAACAGTAGGAAAAGCTCAGTTTTTCCTGCCTAACCAAGAAGCAACAACAATAAGTGAAGGGCTTAACATTGATTTCTGGCCAGCAGTTGAGCTACTGTTTGATAGAAAAACCCCATTTGCAGAAGACTAAGCTGAAGATGTTAATATGGCTGAAGGAGAGGAGCAGTTCTACTTTGAAGAATATGAGCCCTAGCCAAGAGATAATAGAGGAGTGAGAGAGACAGCCAAGAGGGTCACACTCCTTCAAAAGTGTAATAAGTGGCATGGTAAGACCATCAATACTTTGAAGAGTAAGGTGAAAAAGATGTCTAAGTCAATAAGGGGCATGAAGAAAGAGATTGCTGAGTTGAAGAGTGGAAACTCATCCCCAGCGCATTCTGAGCATTTGAGGAAGAGTAGCTCCACTAGAGCCATGCCTAGGGCTGAAAATCCAATGGAACCTTCAAGAGCTTCATCATTTGAGCCATTACAGAGGAGAAGAGGTCCAATTCACACATAACAGCAGTTTCCGAGGCACTCGACCAGTGCACTCGAACTAGCACTCGACCGAGCACCCTCAATGCATTCTGCCGAGCACTTGCCTAGACCTCCATATGGCTTCCCAGCTCAACCAGGTTATCCAAGCTACCCCTATGGCCAAGTTTACCCTCTTTACCAGCCTCAATACTATGTGAACCCTGCTTTCATGCAACAAACCTACTATGGTCAGCCAGGACAAGCATTATACCCACCACCACCCACTCGACTAGGCCGCTCGAGCAGGCACTCGACTGGGCACCAATCCGGAGTCATAGTCGAGTACCTCCCCCCTCTCCACTAGAAGTTCAAATGGGCATGAATGATGCTGTAGATGACTTCTTCCACAACCCATGAGGTACCAACAACACCTATCTCATTGTTTATACCATTTCATTTCATATAATGTTTGTTTTAGTTCTTAAATTATCTTTTAAATTTTTATTACACAAGGGACTGTGTAATTTAAGTTTGGGGGACGGTTTAAGACAGCATTTGACATTTTTTTTTTCTTATTTAAAATTTTTAGCATAAACATGTTAGTACTTGCATTTCATCTAAGGCATAGAAAAACCCTAAAAAATTTTAAAAAAAATTCCACAAAAATCTTTAAAAAAAAACAGAGTGTTCATGTAGTACTTTGATGCTAGTTGAGTGGTTAGAAACGTAAGTTTGAACCAAGTTTAGAATTCCTTAATTGCATTCTGGTTTAAATTGAAGCATGTTGTGATTTGATATCATTTCCTACTTATAAGAACCTAATATTGACTTTTAATTGTCAGTTTGTGCATTGCTTCAAACTCATGGATATTTTTTACATATTTGGATCATCTTTCCCCTTGTTTACCACTCTTGTTGATCCAAGTAGCTGGTTTCATCATAAAATCAGTTTTCCCAACCTATAACCAACTTTTCTTTCAAGCTATGTTTATTCTTGTGTGTGAGGCCTATTTTGGGATTGATCTTGGTAGAAATTGTTAGGCTTGAGCTGACTGGAATAAAGCCTTGTGTAGTTCTAGTTTGCATTTTTCAAACTAGATAGGACTAGGTGGTTTAATTTCTGGGTTTGGGACTTGGTTTGTTTGAAAAAGACAAGAAAAGAGGGAAAAGAGAAAGAAAAGGGTGAAGTGTTTAGGAGAGAAGTGTGTTTAAGTAAATTTAAGCTCTAAGTGAAAGAATGGGGTGGTATAAAAGTTATAAATAAGGTTCTGGTCAAAGAAAAGAAATAAAGAAAAAAAGGGTCTAGTAAAAAGCTTTATGACTTGGGAATCAAGTAAGAAAGAGAACCTTAGTTTTTAAGAAAAGAAACCTCCATTCCACTAGAGAAATCTAGTAATAAACCTTTCCTAGACTTAAAAACAAAAGAGAAAAAGGGTAAAAGAGAAGAGATGAAGTTAAAGGGTAGAACTAGGACCATTTGGGATTAGAATGTTAGGATCAAACACTTTGGGTACCTTTGGATAGGTAAGGTTTTGTTCTTGTATTTGTCTAAATGTTTTTACCTTTAGTCTTCTTCTAAAGCTCAATCCACTTTTTGTGAGAGAAACCTTGTTATTGATAAGCCCCACTCTAAAGAGAGACCATCTTTGTTTCTAAACCCTTATTACCAAGTCAAATGAGTTTAAACATTGTATAATCTGATTCATGTTCTTGTTTAATGAATGTTAAAGGAAATAATTGATTTGAATGCATGTGGAATTCTAAGGCTTGAATCAGTTAAGGTTCAGAAAAGCTTGTCTAAAATCTTTAAGTATAGCTCATTCACCTTGCATCATAGTATTAGTAACTTGGACATTGACTCTAGCTAGTCTATTAACAGGTTTTAGGTTCTGAGATCCCACTTTCAAACCTCTCTACCTACTTATGTCTTGTTTATTTGCTTGAGGGCAAGCAAAGACAAAGTTTGGGGGAGTTGATGTGCATATATCCTCGGGTTGGCAAAGAATGTATCAGGAGAGAATTCCTCTCAATGGTATGTAGCTCAGCAAGTGGAACAGGAAGAACAGAAGGGTTAAAGTGTAATATTGCTTCAGCATGGGATCGGGAGAAGAGAGTCAGAGGTGCGGCCTTGGTTCTTAGGAATCATGAAGGTACGATGTTACTTCATAGTCATAGATCCTTTATTGATATGGATTCAAAGGGCGACATGGAATTGCAATGCTGGTTGTGGGCTATTGAGAGTTTGAGGTGTCTCAAAATCAGAAGAGTTATCGTGGCAGTAGAAGGAAAGGATTTGCTAGAAGCAACTATAAGACCGAATGCATGGCCATTTTTCAAATTCCATTTGGAGGTAATACTATCGAGTTTAGCTCATATTCCCTTTTGGAAATTACATAAGGAGGAAACAAGTGCAAACAAGGGTGCATTTCTAATTGCTCAAAGTGTGATAAGAGAGGATCAAATACAATCATATATTGCAGCGGGGTATCCTGAGTGACTGCATGTTGTCTTCACTCAGGAAAGGTTTTTATAGTCAGAGTAAGATAAACTTTTTTTTTGCAGATGATTTTCTTGGATCCTTGTAATTTTTTGGCAATAACCATAGGCTGTATGGCTCTCGATTATTTGATGTACTTAACTTGGTTTTAATGAAGGTATTATTAAGACGAAAAAAAAAAAGTGTAGTATTTGTTTACCGCTTTGTCTAACTGACTTTTGATTCATTTTACATAAGTGGTATATAGATGTAATTATTTTACCGTAGTGGTAATAATTATATGAAAACGCATCCTATAAAAATTATAATGGCAAGCTTATATAATCACAACAGTTGAAGATAGATCTAAAGTTAAAGATTTGACTAATTTTTGAAGCAACCTAAACAACAATTAGTGTACTTTAAATATATTATTTTTTTCAATTTTTTGGATCAAAGTATTTGATTCAATTGATGAAATCTAAAACTTGTCTTTTTTTATTTTATCATATTATAGAGTTGCACTTCTATTCGAGAATAAACATTTTTTTTTAGATATGCTACACAAATTACGAAGGCAACTGGAGATTGACTGTAGAAACTTTAATTTTTTTTTTTTAATTTCATTGTAACAGCCTTAAAAAACATTTATTAATTTTCTCAGAAGCCAACTTCCTCTTATTTATTTTTACTATGCTCTTCTATTTTAAACCATATTATTCGTGACTTTCTTTTCTTTAAGTGACAACCATTTAAAATTTTGAAGTTACTGCCATTTAAAAGTAACAATCATAAAAGTAGTAGCCAATCAACCTCTCAATATCACTTTTTTACCGGTTTGCATATCACTTTGGTACATTTTCTTGTACAAGTCTTGAATAATATGATGATTGACTGTTTACTTTTTAGATGTATTTTAATTTAAAATTATAAAATTTTATTAATATAATTTCACCAGATAAAGTGGGACCTTACAATATCTTTGTGTTATATTAAATTTTTAAGTTGGATTTAGTAATCTTTTATTTTTGTTTAAGTGCAATCCTAATATATTGTTCTTATAAAATATTTTTTTATTTCACATTTTATATTTCTGTTTATATTTTTATAAATACTGTTAAAGAAATCTCTTTTAACTCTATCATTCATTTAAATTTTACTTCCGTTCAAAAACTTATTAACACGGTTAAAATTTTGAAGTATGATTGTATGACGTTTTCAATTTTTTAAAAACAAAAATTGAATTACTAATAAAATTTTCATAGTAATTTTTATATTCCATAAAATTTCATTTATTTTATTTCATATGTTTTTTTAAATAAATTTTTAATCAATTATAAAACATAAGTATGTACTAAATCAACATTTAAATATACTTTAATGTAGAAATACTAGTGTTACTTAATGAATGCTTAGCCTTTATGGAGAAAGAATTCTCTAATTATATATATATATATATATATATACTAGGATTTACCCCGTGATACACCACGAGACTACTTTTTATTCTTTTATATATAAATTTTATGGTTTTGTTATAAAATGAATGATTTTCTGATTTTTAATATAGATGTTACAGTGTTATATATTTTGATGTATTTACAATTAAAAGTTATAACTGTTATTAAATTTATATGTGTCAATTTGAAATTAAAACTATAAGTACTATATGTGTATTTTTAATATAATAAAACTCAGATTTACTAAAATAATGTATGAGTAAAAGACATTTATAACTGTAAATATATTTATATTTGTAAGACTTAGTATAAATCATTACCCAACTTATGTGAGTTAAAATTATGGAAAATATTGATGGTGTTAACAAAATAAATAATGACGGTTTAACCAATGCTCTATGATATTTTATATTTATTCTAATAATCTTCATATCATATAACCCCGTTTTATGATAGTTTTAAATTTTTATATGTATATACCATATATTAATTTTGTTAATGAGAAAACAGACTTTAAAAAAAACAAAAAAAAAAAGCAAAAAACAATACTTTGTAACAGTTAAAAGAAATCGAAGATACATAATTGATACAAAATTTCCGTTCAAAATTAAACCTCATATAGAAATAAGATAATGTTTTGGTAAAATTAAGTAAGACAAAGTTTTTTATCTTGTTGAACCGGAAAATTTAGAAAACTTAGAATGTTTGATCATATATTATAGCTTGTATATTAGAAAATTCCTACCAAAACGGGATTTATAGCTTGGAAACGACATAATTGTTACAGTAAAACATCTACAAATTAATACTCGATATAAATTAATAAATTTTTCCGGTTCTGAGTTGGGTCGGTGTAAAAAATGACACAATTCTATAAATTAATAAGATAATAATATTTTTTAGAAATCTTGGAGCATTGAGGTTGAAGGAAATCAACCTAGAGATGATCTAGGATGATGGTGTCGATCAACACCACTATTGGTGTTGCTTGACACCCTTACGTTCCAAAATAGAACAATTTGGAACGTTTTGGAGCATTGAGGCTGAAGAAAATCAACTTGGAGACGATCTAGGATGATGGTGTCGATAAACACCACTATTGGTGTCGATCAACACCACTATTGGTGTCGCTTGACATTCAAGTTTTGAAGATTTACAAAGTTGCCCCAAAGACTTCCCTAATTGCAACATTAGTCCCTGACGTGTTTTAGGATATATATATATTAGGTTCTGCAAACTTTAGAGAGAGAGACCTAGAGAGCTTTTGGAGAGACAAGTACAAACTCAGCTCTGTTGATAGAAGATTCTAAACTCCTTTGTTATCTCTTTTGATTCTTTTATGATATCTATTATATTCATGATGATTGTTTCTTTCACCATATCTGAGTAGACCTCTTGTTAGGTTTAAGGTTTTCATAGGGTTTTTATGGTTTATTAGATCTCTTGATTTCTTAGGATTCATATTCTTTTGTGTTCTTCATCTTTGGTTGTTCTTCAAATTAATTCTTTCAAATTAATTCTTGATTGATCACCTAGAATTAATAACCTAGGAAAATAAATTAACATAAAAATATAATTGATTTTCCTGATAAAACCTTTGATTAGCAAAATTACTTTTTACAAATAGATTTGATTTAGTAATTTTGTGAACAAACAAAACTTGTTTCTAAAGCTGGTTTTTAACTTGGATTTTGCAAAGAAATTTGGATTTTTTGGGTTTTAAACTTAGATAATATTTGCAGTGAGAACTGATTTATTTTACAATTGAGTTTAGAGTTCGAAAACAGTTTTTAATTGATTGAATCCTATTTAATTGATTAATTTAATATCTCATAATTTCCTGAGAATTTCCCTAAGTCTAACGTTTTTAATCCCTTGAATTTACACAACTTTAATTTAATATTTAGCATTGTTATTTTCAATTTAAATCATTCTGTTTATCGTAATCATAAAACTCTACAATTTATTTTGTGATTTTGAGTCTCTGTAGATTTGACCCCCAAGTACTACAACTGCAAAGCTGTTAGTACATCTAGGGTATTACAATTTGAGCTTATCAAAATTTGGCGCCGTTTCCGAGGACTCTTTAATTTCATCTAAATTTTTCTTTTTCTTTTTTTTTTACTTACACTCTTTTTGTTTCTCTTCTCTTGTGTGTTTCAAGGTGTATGCTTCGTAAGCCTAACAGTGATAACCGAAAACAGCTAAATCCTCGAAGATGGTCAATCCAATCATTCTGAGAGTGGATGAGGCTGGTGTTTTGAAGGATCAACAAGGTCACTTGCGCAATGAGCAGGGCCAAAAGATTGATGCAGAAGGCAATGTGATCGCTGAAATCGTGGTTTTTGATGAAAACGTCGATGGTGTCGACCAACACAACCAAGGTGTCGCTCGACACCCACTTCCAGTGGATGAACGTAAAGATGTGAACCACGTTAACAACGCGCAACAGGTTCGACGACAGGACCACAACCGGGAGTTGATCAGGACTATTGTAGACTACAACATAGCTGATTTGGTTTATGAGAACCGCTCTGCCATTGTTCCTCCTCCATTCCAAAGGAATGACTATGAGCTTAAGCCTGCGTACTTCACATTAGTTGGGCAGCGACCTTTCTCAAACCTGGCACATGTGAAGCCTCTGGACCTCATTGAGCACTTTGAGAATCTTTTCACTAGTATCAAGGCTAATGGGGATAATGAAAACTACATCTACTACAAGCTATTCCCATACTCACTTGCAGGAGAAGCATCTCAATGGTTAAAGTAGTTGAAGCCCGGATCTTTGACAACTTGGCAAGAAATCAAGGTGGCTTTTTATGATGATGCAATGTGTGATGAGCTGAGAATTAAGCTCTCCCCGTTTAAGCAAAGACCAGATGAAGCTTTCAAGTCAGCTTAGGTTAGATTCAAGGCTTTTCTTTTTTTTTTACTTACACTCTTTTTGTTTCTCTTCTCTTGTGTGTTTCAAGGTGTATGCTTCGTAAGCCTAACAGTGATAACCGAAAACAGCTAAATCCTCGAAGATGTTCAATCCAATCATTCTGAGAGTGGATGAGGCTGGTGTTTTGAAGGATCAACAAGGTCACTTGCGCAATGAGCAGGGCCAAAAGATTGATGCAGAAGGCAATGTGATCGCTGAAATCGTGGTTTTTGATGAAAACGTCGATGGTGTCGACCAACACAACCAAGGTGTCGCTCGACACCCACTTCCAGTGGATGAACGTAAAGATGTGAACCACGTTAACAACGCGCAACAGGTTCGACGACAGGACCACAACCGGGAGTTGATCAGGACTATTGTAGACTACAACATAGCTGATTTGGTTTATGAGAACCGCTCTGCCATTGTTCCTCCTCCATTCCAAAGGAATGACTATGAGCTTAAGCCTGCGTACTTCACATTAGTTGGGCAGCGACCTTTCTCAAACCTGGCACATGTGAAGCCTCTGGACCTCATTGAGCACTTTGAGAATCTTTTCACTAGTATCAAGGCTAATGGGGATAATGAAAACTACATCTACTACAAGCTATTCCCATACTCACTTGCAGGAGAAGCATCTCAATGGTTAAAGTAGTTGAAGCCCGGATCTTTGACAACTTGGCAAGAAATCAAGGTGGCTTTTTATGATGATGCAATGTGTGATGAGCTGAGAATTAAGCTCTCCCCGTTTAAGCAAAGACCAGATGAAGCTTTCAAGTCAGCTTAGGTTAGATTCAAGGCTTATCAGAGAGTCTGTCTCCATCATGGCTTCTTAAGGGTGCAGTTGTTGAGTAACTTTTTCAAAGGACTAGATTGGGAGTATCAACTAGCTTTGGATGCTGCTAGCCATGGAAATTTCAAGACAAAGTTTCTAGATGAGGCTGCGAATTTAATTGAAAATCTAGCTTCCATCAATAGCACTAAAATGGGGATTTCTGAGAGGAAGAGGTTACATGGAAGCTATGATTCAAATCAACTAGCTAAGGCAAATGCTAAGCTAGATATAGTTCACAGTCTTCTGATAACTCTCTAATTTACATGTTTTAAGCATCCTTTTTTGTTCATATTCTGCATAATATTTACCCTAACCTTAGGATTTTTAGGTCATTCACTGTAGGAATCCACTTTTCGGCCATTTAGGGTGTTGCATTCTTGCCTTTTCACTTTTTGGATGAAAACAGGTGCTTTAGAGCCTAAGATGGGAAGAAACAAGGTCAAATCCGAGCATGTACCCGAAGGAGCTATGGAGCAGGAAGAACAGTCTGAACCTCAACCCGATCGAAGAGGATCCAAGGGCAGGAAGAACAACCCGAAGACCTATCCGAGGAGTTACCCGACCACATCCTCGAGCACCACCTCGAGCAGAACCTCGGGCAGGACTGGGCTGCTAGGTTTAAAGGGTTTCCATATATAAACGCCCCCCCTCTTCTTTCTCTCGCCCTAGCACGTCGCAGACACTCAAACCAGAGAGTGAGAGCTTCTAAGAGAGATCTTGAGCGACTCAAACACTTTTTCACTTTGTTAGGATTCATTTTGTTATTTTCTTTTGCATTTTCGATTCTATGCTCTTCCTCTTTACTCTATTTTCAATACAATGCAATTTTCGTTTATCTATGCTTTTGTGTTTTCTGCAATGAGATCTGAGTAGTGAAACAAATTTTCTAGGAATGGGATAGACAATTTTGTGTTCTTGATCGGTTATGATGTCTTAGCTTGGTTGTTTATGTTTTATAAATTCTCTTCTAGATTGGTGTTCTTAATGTTAGCAACAGACCGAACGATTGAGATTAGATCGAGGGTGTTTTACCATCAAGAGGTGTAGATGAAATGCTTGAATCAATCAATGCTAGATATTTACTCACTTAGCTTACGAGATTAGATGTGTAAAGAGTTTATTGACAATAATGAATAGGTTTGTATTGCCTGCTTGGTCATGTTTCTCCAACGAGAGTTGGGTAGAGGAGTGATCAAGGTTGATTGTTTCTATCACGAGAGTGTTTTAACAAGATTTTAGAGATTCATTGTCTAGGGAATATTTGTTTGAGGCATGTAGGACATTCATACTGGTCAGGAATGCTTAGGAGTTGATTGCCCCATCCTTAGGAGCTTTCGCATTTTGATTGTTTACATTTTCATTCATAACACGATCACTTACCCCAACAGGTACACGATCACCTGCTTCGAGTACATCTTCGAGCTTTTCATACTCATCTTGTTTACTCGATCACCCCACCCGATCCTGTACTCGAATGCTTGCATCGAGTGCTTAGGTCATGTGGTTCTTGTTTATTTGCTTTCTTTTGTTTATTTTAGGATTGTTAGATCAAACCATTGATTGCTTGGCTTGACTTGCATAGTTCTGATCATATCTCATCTGCTAGCATAACAACCATTTGGATTGATAACTCTTTGTACTACAACTGAATAGGGAATTGATACCCTGGAATCCTGTTATCAATTTGGCGTTGTTGCCATTTGGTTGAATTTGATTTGCTACGTTTAAGATTTCAGCACTTGCTAGATCATGTTCTATTATATACTTTGGTTAGTTACTGACTTGTTTACTTTCGTATTTGTTTGGTTTGCATTTCAGGTATAACCCAAGTACCCACCCGACCCGTCACTCGATCATCTGGATCGAGTTGACCTTCGTGTACTCACTCGATCAACTGATTGTGCACGCAAACACGATCCAAGGGTAGCCAAAACTTGAGTCCTTTCATCGACAACATCGACAGACCAAGGTTACTCTGTCCACAACAAGTTCAACAACCGCAACCAAACACAATTGAGGAGATAATGAATAACCAGAATGGTCCACCAGCTCCTCAAGCAAGGACCAACATCGGAGCAGGAGATGCTCCATCTACTCACACTCAAAGAAATGGCATTGTGCCACCTGCTGTCCAAAACAACAACTTTGAGATCAAGAGTAGTCTCATCCAGATTATACAAAGCAATAAGTTTCATCGATTGCCAATGGAGGACCCATTGGACTATTTCGATGAGTTTGATAGGCTTTGTAGCCTAACGAAGATAAATGGAGTTAGTGAAGATTGATTCAAACTCCGGTTTTTCCCATTTTCTTTGGGAAACAAAGCCCACATCTGGGAGAAATCACTCCCCAAGGAGTCCATCACCACCTGGGAAGCATGCAAGAAGGCGTTTCTAGCCAAATTCTTCTCTAACTCAGAACTGCAAGGCTGCGAAATGATATCTCCAGCTTTGTTCAGAAGAGCAATGAGACGTTCAGTGAAGCTTAGGAATGTTTCAAGGGATACACTACCAAATGCCCTCATCATGGATTCAGCAATGCTTCATTGCTAAGTACACTATACCGAGGTGTGGTCCCTAAGATACGGATTTTACTGGACACCGCAAGCAATGGTAACTTCCTCAACAAGGATGTCGAAGAAGGTTGGGATCTAGTGGAGAACTTGGCTCAATCTGATGGCCATTATAATGAGGAGTATGATCGCACTGTGCGATCTACTGGAGAGGATGATTCAAAGTACAAGAGAGACATGAAAGGCCTCAATGGCAAATTGGATAAGCTCCTCAGCCAGCAGCAGCATGTACATGCCATCTTAGAGGAAGAGCAGTCTCTGCAACAAGATGGGGAAAATGCTCAGCTAGAGGATGTGAACTACATCAACAACCAAGGAGGTTACAACAAAGGGTACAACAACTACAAACCAAACCAGAACCTGTCATACCGTAACCCCAATGTTGCTAATCCTCAAGACCAAGTCTACCCATCCGCAGTCCAAGGGAACTAAGGCCAACAAAAGCCTTTTGTTCAATACAATCAAGGCTATGCTCCTAAGCAGTAGTATTTTGGTAACTACAATCACCCAATTGTGATGTATCTGCATTTTACTTGTTTTAGATCCTCATTTGCATTCACTTTAGCATCATTTCATCCTGTGTTTGTAGCATTTGCGTCTCATTCTTGCATAAATTCACTCACTTAGTAGTTTTCCATTAGCATTGCATACATTGTTGCATATGGAGTTGTTATCAGGTTTTGGAGAGCTTTTGGGAACACGAAGCTGAGCAGAGTGCAAGGCGAAAGAGAGCTCGATCGAGCTGGGAAGACGAAGTGAAGCAGAGGAAGTCGAACCAAGGTAGAATGACCAACTGAAGCGGAATCTAGCCTAACGCATGCAGAGCAGAAGACAAGGCGGAGCGACTGACACAAGAGGCAGAGCTCGATCGAGCTGATTGAAAGAAAAGACGGTCGAGCTGTCTGAGACAAAGAAGAGCTCGATCGAGCTGAAGAGGAACGCGAAACCAAAGCTGGACAAGAGGAGAAAGCATAGCTCGATCGAGCTGTTGGAAGCAGAGGAGAGCGAGATCGTGCTAAGCATCAACCGACTTAAAAATCGTTGACTTTGACTAGGGTTTTCACAAGTTTAGTATAAATATCTCATTTGTTTAGACTTAAAAAAAAGCTCATTTTTAGCTATTTCTAGAACTTCTCTCAAGAAACAAAACGTGTTTAAGGCTTTGTAATTCGAATTCTCTTTTAATCTTTCAAGTTTTTATAGTTTTACATCTCTCTTTTATGCTTTAGTTTATATAATCTTGTTAATCTCTTTTCATAATGTTGCTTATTGAATTTTCTGGGTTTGGGTTCTTGAGCTTCTTGATTTCTGAGTAGTGTTCTTAGAGTTCTTGAGGTTGGGTGAGATCCATGAGGTTTTCTTAGTCTTTTCTAGGGTTTTGATGTTTAAATCTTTTAGATCCCTTCTGGATTAGTGTTCTTCATGCTAGCTTCTTTCTGATCATCTGAAGCTTCACCCGAGACATTTCCACCCGAGAAGGCTTGGTGAAATGTCTGATCTAGCTAATACCGGAGATTTACGTGCCTAGCCTAAGAGATTAGTTGTCTAGGGTGTTTATTGACATTGATTGTTTGGTTGTTAATGCCTGCCTTGTTATGCTTCGCTAAAGAGATTTAGGTCTGGAGGTAACTTGGCTTGAGGGTCTCTGTCACGAGAGTGGATTGACCTGTTGTTGAGTCTTTCGTCTAGGGATAGCTTTGTTTAAAGTTTTATCGAATCTTTGTATTAAGACTAAGTTACTTCATGGATCATTGATACCCAGCCTCACGAGCTCTCTTTTATCATCTGTTTGCATCAGTTTACGTTTTGCTTGTTTCGCTTAGCTTTGCTTACTTTTGTTTAGTCACTGCTTAGTTTTGTTAGACACTGCTTAGTTTTGCTATTAGTTCTCCTTTTCTTTTGTTGCTTGCTCACTTAGGTTGTTAGAAAATCAAAACTAAGGTTCGCTTGACTTAGCTAGATTTGATTGCATCTTTTGTGGTTAATAGCTCACCCATTTGGTTTGACACCCTTTGTACTACAATGACAATTTAATTGCTTAGGGAATTGAAATTCAGTAGAGTAGTAAAATCTTACTATCAAATTGCACCACTTAGTTTCCAACAACAGCAAGGTCCGCAAAACCTATCTCTAGAAGCTGATTTACGCGGACTGATTCAGCAGATGATACAGAGTCAAGCCTCAGCTGCAATGGACAATGCCAAACGATTCGCGGAGATGAGCAACAATATCGATTCTGGATATAATGACCTAACTGCCAAGTATGACTCTCTCGACACTAAGTTGAGATACCTAGAAGGCCACCACAACACCCAACCACTTCTGAAAATAAACCAGCTTCTAGGAAAAGCTGTTCAGAACCCAAAATATTCTGCCACTGCCCAAGCCATCTTTCTTGATGATGATTTTGAGGACAACCTCACTGAGGACAGCGATGTTCAAGATGGGGAGGATATGGATCACTATGGGATGAATGAATATCATTACTACATATCCGAGTATGAACTCGAGCCTTCACCCGAGGAGACTAATCGAGTTCATGATTGAGCACTTGTTCGAGTATCACAAACCGATGAACCACCCGAGGCTGAACCCGATAACATACCCGATGATGGTGATCGGATGATCCATCGGGTAGATGTTCAGATGATAGATCAACCACAACTACCTACGGCTGAGGAAGGGGAATTAGAGGAAAGGTTCAGAGCTGCTCTTGACATCCAGTTAGAGGCGCTTGTAGAGCGTATGTCCAAGCAAAAAACCCCACCTCCTAAGCTTTTGCCACCACACGAACTTTGAGAGGAAATCATCAAGGAGACAGCTCAGCTGGAGATTGAGGTTAAGGAAGCTGTCACAGAGATTGGTAATGCAATTCTGAGGAGTGGAGTGTGTTTAGATCCTGAAATGCGAATTGAGGAAAAATTGGAGGATCCCGGCTCTTTTACATTGCCATGTTCAATAGGACTTCGGATTTTCAACAACTGTTTGTGCGATTTGGGAGCTTCAATCAGCATCATGCCACTATCAGTTGCCAACAAGATGGGTTTTAGCAGTTTTAAACCGAGTAGTCTGTATTTGGTTCTAGCTGATAGAACAATCAGACACCCCATTGGTATTCTGGAAAACTTGCCCCTCAGGATTGGAAGAATGGAAGTTCCTACTGATTTCATGATCCTATATATGGATAAGGAACCAGACGATCCGCTGATCCTAGGAAGACCATTCTTGGCAACTGTAGGAGCAATGCTTGATGTGAAGCAAGGGAAGATCATAATTGAGCATGGAGAGCACTTCAAAATGGAATTTGGCATCAAGAAAGGAATTAAAAGGCTAACCATTGATGGTCAAGTCTTTTCCACCAAGACAAAGCAAAGAAGATTCAAGCACCACAAAGAAGTCAATACTACATTTGTTGTGGAACCTGGCGAAGACCTGGAAAATCCATTAAATCAGCCAGTTACAGTGTGTTAAATCAGCCAGCTACAGTGTGGAAAATCCTAGGATCAGCTTCAGTCAGCATCATGCCAGTATCAGTTGCCAACAAGATGGGTTTTAGCAGTTTTAAACCGAGTAGTCTGTATTTGGTTCTAGCTGATAGAACAATTAGACACCCCATTGGTATTCTGGAAAAATTGCCCCTCAGGATTGGAAGAATGGAAGTTCCTACTGATTTCATGATCCTAGATATGGATAAGGAACCAGACGATCCGCTGATCCTAGGAAGACCATTCTTGGCAACTGTAGGAGCAGTGATTGATGTGAAGCAAGGGAAGATCAGAATTGAGCATGGAGAGCACTTCAAAATGGAATTTGGCATCAAGAAAGGAATTAAAAGGCCAACCATTGATGGTCAAGTCTTTTCCACCAAGACAAAGCAAAGAAGATTCAAGCACCACAAAGAAGTCAATACTACATTTGCTGTGGAACCTGGACAAGACCTGGAAAATCCATTAAATCAGCCAGCTACAGTGGAGAGGATTCCAGAACCTCTCCCTCCTAAAACCCGTGCTTAAAGAGCATGAAGAGTCAAGCTTAGTGACTTAAAACAAGCTCACTTGGGAGGAAATCCCAAAAGTATCATTTTATTTTGTTTTATTTTAATTTTATTTATTTTGTCTTATTTTAGATTTTTACATATTTATATTTATTTATAAAAAAAAACAAAAAAAAAAGAGAGAGAGAAAAAGAAAAAGGAAATTTTGGGGAACCCGAGGCTCTACCCGAATCCGTACCCGACGCGCCTGATCGTGTTCTTACTCGGGTGGCGAGTGGAGTCCGAATTCCACAACCCCAAACCCACTCTTGGCGAAGCCCAAGTAGCTAACCCTCTTCTATTTAAAGGGACTAGGACCCTTCTCCCTCAGCAGCACAAATCGATAAGTCTCTCAACCCTAAAAGTTTTTTGCCTTCCTACTTTCTATTCTTCTCTCAAGGAAATCGAGAGCCTTTAATCTCTTGGAAACTAACCCTATTAATTTCGAAGTTTAGCTTCTTCTCTTTGCAAGGATTCAACAATGGCTCCAAAGATAAAGACTACCAAAAGAAGGGGAGCAGATCAACCTCCGCCGCTGCTAGAACCGGAGGTGATCCCTTCGAACCTCGCGATTCCCAAGGAAGACGAGACGTTCCACATTCCCAACCGTTGGCTGGACATTTCGCATCCCCAACCCGATGCTCAACCCGACCATCCACCTGTGCTAGCACTCGAGCACCTGATCGGGTAGATACCCGTGTTGTCTCTCCCGACCCAGTAGCAGTTGCAATCCGCCGATCTCCTCAACGTAGGGACCTGTCTACGTCCGAGCGAACCGTTACTGACCCAATGGAGGTCGATTCAGATGCAGAAGGAGGAGAACCGGAGGAGATCCAATCCTCTAGGTTGAGAGGCAGATCTGCAGTGGCGAGGGGAAAGAGACCAGCCTCTGAAAGGGCTGAGAAGGTAGCTGAGAGGGCAGCAGAAGAAGAAGATCGAGACACGGAGGAGGAGAGCCATGACCGAGAGGAGGAGCAGAGAGAACGCACACGCCTTGCTTCGCGGAGGCTGAAGCAGAAAGAGGTGGAGACTCTGGCTAAGCTCTTCAAGGTCCTCCGTAAGATGAGTTTTGTAGGAACCCGCTACCCCCACCGCGAAACAATGAAACAGTTGGGAATCGCAAGAGATGTCGAGTTTCTCTTCGACATGTGCCACCTGGGCTAGATGATGCTAACCAACCTCGAATCTTATGAGGAGGAGACAGTTCACTTCTCTCCACGCTGCGGTTACACTACTTTGAAGACCACCCGACCCTACTACCCGATAAGGGGATCGGGTTCATCACTTTCTCCGTGCGCATAACCGAGCTCTCTGATGAGCAAACCCCGGCACCTGCTGAAGCCGGTGACGATCCTGGGTATACCTTGGCGAGCATGGAGGCTGCCACAACCTCCTTCTTCACCAACCCATGAGGTACCACTTTCATCCAAACCATTTTTTATACCATTGCATTTTATTTTGTTTCATTTTGTGTGATTCTCATATTTCTTTTTCAGACTTTTATTTACACAAGGGACTGTGTAATTTAAGTTTGGGGAAGGGTCTGAGAATGTATATAACATTATGTTTTATTTTCTTATTTCAAATTTTTGCATAATAGTTTTGTTCATTTGAGTGTACATCTATTTGCATAAAAAACCCAAAAAAATTTGAAAACTTTAAACTAAAAAAAACAAGAGTGTTCATGTAGTTGCATTTCCATATTAGGATTGAGTCTAGATTGCTTCATATAGGATTGTTGCATATGCATTTTAGGGGACAATGATTAAAAACTAACTTGTTTAAAGCCAAACCTTAGGATTGAAGCTATAGCCCTTAATCACAGTTCATTGTTGCTAGATCAATCTTTGGAAAAAAATGAAAAATCTTTGTTTAAAACCTTGTGTCTTTTGAAAGCTTCCTCCACTTGCTTGAACATTGAATCATCTCTATATTATTGGACTTAACCTGAACTTAAATTGTCTTGCTTATGGAATTTGAATACTTGCTCATGATAACTCTAATCTTGGGTTAACACTCTATTTTTACCAATCTTTTCATTTAATCCGATTCGTTTTTCCCTACCCTTGAACCCAAACCTTCCTTTCAGACCTTGTATTGAATTGTTGAGTGAGGCCTTTTCATTGTGCTATAGGTTATGAAACCTTGAGAATATTGAGAACGACAAAGAACTGGCTCTTGGTTTAGCTAAGTTAGAATCATTTGAACTAGCTATTAGGATCGGTTTTGAAAGATAGGTGGTTAGCATGATCATTTGGGGTTGGGCTGAGGAATGAAAGAGAAATTAAAGAAGAAAGTCCCTAAGGTTCGATTCAATTAGCTCTAAGTCTCTAAGTAAAAAAAAAAGAGAAGAGAAAAAGATCTTGCTATAGTCTCCTAGAAAAGAAAAAGAAAAATATATATATATATATAGGAATATTATTAGGAGTTTAGCAAAGAAAGAAAAAGAAAAAAAAAAAAAGAGCTAGATGTTTAAAATTTAGACCTTAGGGATTATAAAAAAAGGGGGAGTTAAAATCAAGGATGTGAGTAATTTTATTCTAGGGGGTTTGATAAAAAAAAAGAGTGAGTGAAAAAATGGTAGATTACCAAGAGTTAAGCTTTGTATGCCCTAATTGTTCTCAATCTTAGATAGTTTTCACAACTGTCTAGCATTCCTTCTTTTGAGAGGAAACCACCCAAATATATTGTTTGAAACTACCCTACCAAAAAGCCTTACCCTTGAAACCGATTGAGCTTGATTCATTTTCCATTTGCGAGAATTCGCCAAACACTTTAATGAATGTAAAAGAGATGTTCTTTGAAATTGCAAGTCTTTACTAATAGTAGGAGGTTGAACTAGATCGATGCATGGTAATAAGCATAGAAAAATATTTGTAAGTATGTTGATTGATCTTAGCACCATTAAACTATCTTTAAGGATTATAGCTTGAATCTTTCGCCTGGCTCAAAAGGTTATGAGTCCCATTTTGCTAGTGGACTAGCAAGATTTAAGTTTGGGAGTCTAATAACTCTCTAATTTACATGTTTTAAGCATCCTTTTTTGTCCATATTATCAATAATATTTACCCTAACCTTAGCATTTTTAGGTCATTTACTGTAGGAATCCAATTAGGGTGTTGCATTCTTGCATTTGCACTATTTGGATGAAAACAAGTGCTTTAGAGCCTAAAATTGGAAGAAACAAGGTCAAATCTGAGCATGTACCCCAAGGAGCTATGGAACAGGAAGAACAGTCTGAACCTTAACCCGATCGAAGAGGATCCAAGGGCAAGAAGAACAACCCGCGGACCTATCCGAGGAGTTACCCAAGGACCTATCCGAGGAGCAGAACCTCGGGCAGGACTGGGCTGCTAGGTTTAAAGGGTTTCCATATATAAACCCCCCCCTTCTTCTTTCTCTCGCCCTAGCACGTCGCAGACACTCAAACCAGAGAGCGAGAGCTTCTGAGAGAGATCTTGAGCGACTAAAACACTTTTTCCACTTTATTAGGATTCATTTTGTTATTTTCTTTTGCATTTTCGATTCTATACTCTTCCTCTTTACTCTATTTTCAATACAATGCAATTTTCGTTTATCTATGCTTTTGTGTTTTCTGCAATGAGATCTGAGTAGTGAAACAAAGTTTCTAGGGATGGGATAGACAATTTTGTGTTCTTCAACAGTTAGGATGTCTTAGCTTGGTTGTTTATGTTTTATAAATTCCCTTCTAGATTGGTGTTCTTAATGCTATCAACAGACCGAGAGGCTGAGATTAGATCTAGGGTGTTTTACCATCAAGAGGTGTAGATGAAATGCTTGAATCAATCAATGTTAGAGATTTACTCACTTAGCCTAAGAGATTAGATGTGTAAAGAGTTTATTGACAATAATGAATCGGTTTGTATTGTCTGCTTGGTCATGTTTCTCCAACGAGAGTTGGGTAGGGGAGTGATCAAGGGTTATTGTTTCTATCACGAGAGTGTCTTAACAAGATTTTAAAGATTCATTGTCTAGGGAATATTTGCTTGAGGCATGTAGGACATTCATACTGGTCAGGAATGCTTAGGAGTCGATTACCCCATCCTTAGGAGCTTTCGCATTTTGATTTTATACATTTTCATTCATAACACGATCACTTACCCGAACAGGTACACGATCACCTGCTTCGAGTACACCTTCGAGCTGTTCATACTCATCTTTTTTATTCGATCACCCCACCCGATCCTTTACTCGAATGCTTGCATCTAGTGCTTAGGTCGTGTGGTTCTTGTTTATTTGCTTTGTTTTGTTTATTTTCAGATTGTTAGATCAAACCATTGATTGCTTGGCTTGACTTGCATAGTTCTGATCATATCTCATCTGCTAGCATAACAACCATTTGGATTGATAACCCTTTGTACTACAACTGCATAGGGAATTGATACCCTGGGTGAAAATCTTGTTATCATCTTCTTATGGGTAAGAAGTCTGTCCATTTTGCTGTTGAGGTTACATCTTCTTCTTCCTTCTCTGGCTCAGGCCTAGGAAATCAGCAAGGCAACAGGACTTACAGTGAGAACAGCCAGCACAACAACTACCAAGGGAATCCTACATGCTACACTCCTAAGCACAACTACCAGAAACAACAACAAGGAAGCAGTTTCACAAGGAAATGCGGTAATTCTTCGTATTTGTCTCCTCCTCCAAAGACAACTGAGAGTAAGATTGAAGCAATGCTTGAGCAGATTCGTCAAGGACAGGAAAATTTGGCATCAGACTTCAATGGGAAGATAGACAATGTCTACACTGAGTTGACTGGGAAATTCGATGCATTGAACATTCATATCAAGAAGCTGGAGAATTAGGTTGTGCAGACTGTTGGGTCTGTGAAACGGCAAGAGAGATTTTTTCTGGGAAGAACTGAATCGAATCCTAAGCATTCTTGCAATGCAGTGACATTGAGGAGTGGAAAGCAGCTACAGCCAGTGCCTAAGAAGAAGCTTCAATCTGATCAGCTGCAGAAATTGACCTATGAGGATGATGATGAGTTTGCTTATGTGGAGCCACCGACACCACTGATATGTGTGGATCGACACCGCAGCCAAACATCGAGAAAGATTTACGACACAAAGAAGTCGACACCAGATGATGGTGTCGATCGACACCACCTGGGTGGCGGTCGACACTCTTCTCGGACAGAACCCGATATTGCTAAGTCTCCGATTCCAGCTGCTAAGAGGATGTACAAACTCAAGGTTCCATTCCCCAAGAATCCAAGAAAGTCTAAGCAAGAGCTAGATGTTGCTAGGTGGAAAGCTATGATGGATAGACTTATTGTTGAGATGCCTTTGATTGATCCACTGCGAACTTCTCTGATTATTAGGAGATATGTGAAGAGGATGGTGACCAAGGATTTGAATACTGAGCAGGGAGTGATGATAATTTCAGCTCAACTCAGAGCTATTATTCTGAACAAGATTCCAGAGAAGCTTACTGATCATGGTAGTTTTGTTCTTGATTGTACGATTTTAACAGACAGATTTGTGTGATCCAGGGTCAGTGCGGAATAAGGACGAAGGGTTTACGGTGGTTGGGAGGAAGGGACACCGTCTTGAAAATTCGGGGCCAAAGATGCTATTTGCGGCAAAATCTCCGATCGGTGAATCGAGGGGAAAGCTTTGGGATATCACGAAAAATCCAGATTTGGAAGTTTAGAATCGAGTGGTCCAAATAAGGAAAATGAATATATTCCTATGATAGGGACTGAAGGGAGACATAAAGGCATTTTCGTTTAATTTGAATTTGGAGAGGGGCAAAGGAGTAAACCATAATGGACTGAAACCCGGAAGGCAAGATATGGGTAAAACAATTGAGTCCACTGTGTCGAAACAGAAACAAAAAAATTTCTTTAGGCCCAGTCGGGAGTTGGTCTTTGGACCCACTAAGGGGGAAAAAGGAGGATCTATGAATGAAAAACGACTCAAGGTGGAGTCAAAAGAGATGGGGAGACCGGGAGGCGCTTTTGTGAGTAACCAAGAAACACATTTGCTGGTAGTGAGCCTTGGAACAAATGTGGAGCTTCTAGTTCATCCAGCTAATAGACAAGAGAATATACAAATTGATAGTTTGTTTTCTCTACCGCAGAAGAGTGATGTTAGAGGGTCTGTTGTGGGAGGAGCATGACGCTTATCCTTGGTAGTTTTGAGCTTTTTTATACAAATTCTGATGAATTGTATATGGTGTAACAGCCGGGTGGCGAATAAACCCACCTTCAGAAGAGCAATCCACACATGCTGAAGAAAACTAAGACGAATATGCTAGCACTATTTGAAACTCATGCTGTTGGTCATAGAGTGTCAAGGTCTAGGTTTTGAGAACTCTTTTCGAGAGTTTGCTGAGGGTCAAAGCGGTGGCCTATGGTTATTGTGACGAACGAGTATTGGTGAGCTGGTTATAGTGGATTCGACTGATCAGTTCATTCATCAGAGGTTTGCGAGTAGAAGGAGTGGTCTATGGGAGAAGCTGAGTGGAATTATCCAGGCTTTGGAGTAGCCACTACTTATTGGTGGGGACTATAATATAATAGTTCGGGTTGATGAAAGATCAAGTGGTAATGGACGACTTTCAGTAGACTCATTGTTGTTTGGGGAGTGGATAAATAGTCTCTCTTTAATTGATTTGAGATTTTGTGGGAATAAGTTCACATGGAAGAGAGGAAAGACCGAAGGGAATTTTATTGCAAAGAAACTCGACAGATTTGTGCTATCTCCAGATGAGACTGAAATGGCAGGACGCTTGTCAGATTTGAAGCAGCCTAGTTGAAACACCATAGCTTTAAAGAGCTGTTAGTAGCATCATGGGATTGTAAAATCAGGATGCCAGAGGTATTGGTTGCTTTGCAGTCTATAGTTAACAAATGGAATAAAGAAGTGTTCAGGGATATCCATAAGAAGAAAGAAGATTTAATAAGTGAAATAAAAGAACTCCAAGATGCCTTGGAGATCCAACAGACGCATGTGTTGTTACAGAAAGAAGAAGAATTGTTACAAGCCTTTGATGTAGTGCTGGAACAAGAAGAGGTCTTATGGTTCCAAAAATCAAGAGAGAAATGGATAACTCTTGGGGATCAGAATACACAGTACTTTCATACATCAATGGTTATAAGGAGAAGGCATAATCGGATTGATATGTTGCGGAATGAGAATGAACTATGGATCTCTAATATAGAGGAGTTGAAGCTGCTTGCTGTAGAGTATTACAAGTGATTATATTCCATGAAAGATGTCCCAAGGGTAGTTGAAAACTTACCAACATAAGGGTTTGTTCTTTTGACACGGGATGAGCAGTTGGAGCAAAATAAACCTTTTCAAGCTAATGAGGTGGTGGAGGTAATATGGAGTATGGGGAAATTCAGAGCTCCAGGGCCAGATGGATATCAGCCAGTGTTCTATGAAGAATGTAGGGAAGTGGTTGGGGAGTCGGTGATATGTTTTGCCATTGAGTTCTTTGAATCAGGAATGTTACCTCCCAATACAAATGATGCACTTGTTGTGCTTATTGCAAAGGTGACAAATCGGAGAGGATAACCCATTTTGTCCTATCAGCTTGTGCAATGTCTTATTTAAGATAATCACAAAAACTATGGTTCTTCGACTAAAGCGTGTTATTGGGAAGCTTATTGGACTAGCACAATCTAGCTTCATCCTAGGGCGGTTGAGTATAGATAATATTGTTGTAGTTCAGGAGGCAGTTCATTATATGCATAGGAAGAAGGGGAAGAAAGGATGTATGCTCTTGAAGTTATACTTGGAGAAAGCTTATGATCGTATCCGATGGGATTTTTTGGAAGATACTTTAAGAGCAACAGGATTGGAGGATCGATGGGTTCAGTTGATTTTACAGTGTGTTAAGGGTCCTTCAATGGTAATTCTTTGGAATGGGGAGAAAACAACATCTTTCAAGCCAGCGAGGAGAATAAGACAAAGGGATCTATTGGCACCGTATCTCTTTGTTCTCTATATGGAAACCCATCTGTTTGTCTCGAGGAGGGCCTCAACTTTCACATGTGTTTTTTGCAAATGATTTAATATTTTTTGCTGAAGCCTCGGTTGCCCAAATCCGAGTTATTAGATGTGTGTTGGAGAAGTTTTGTCTCGCGTCTGGTCAGAAAGTTAATTAAGAGAAGTCTAAAATTTTCTTCTCAAAGAATGTTGCAAGGAATCTGGGGAAGTTGATCAGTGAAGAGAGTGGAAATAAGGAAACAGTGGACTTAGGAAAATATCTAGGGATGTTTGTCCTACGGGAACGAATCAATAAGGATATGTTTGGTGATGTGCTAGAGAAGGTGTCATTTCGGTTAGCAGGATGGAGAGGCCGGTTCCTGAGTTTTGCAGGAAGGATCACATTGACGAAATCAGTATTAGCTTCTATTCATGTGCATACGATGAGTACAATAGTTTTGCCTAAATCTGTTCTGGAGGGGTTGGATAAGGTGTCGAGAACCTTCCTATGGGGGACTACACTTGAGAAAAGGAAGCTTCACTTAATCTCCTGGGACAGAGTTTGCATGCCAATACAAGAGGGTGGGCTTGGAATCAGGGTATCACAGGATATAAACAAGGCTCTGGTTGGAAAATTGGGTTCGAGGTTGCTACATGATCGTATGAGTTTGAGGGCAGGTATTCTCAGTAAGTATAAAGTGGGGGATATCAGAGATCATAGGTGGTTAGTTGCTAAAAGACCGGGATCATCGACTTGGCGTAGTGTCAAGATTGGTTTACAAGAAGTAGTTATGACAGGGAAACGCTAGAGTCTTGGGAATGGTCGTGAGATAAGTTTTTGGAAGGATAAATGGCTAACTAAAGATCTGTTAATGAACAGGGTTATAATGTATCTTTCATATGGGTATGAAGACTTACAGGTTAAGGACCTTTGGCGTGAGGGAGTTGGTTGGAAACTGGACAGAATAATGTCTTATGTGCCTCAGTCTCTACGTCTGAAGTTGGAAGCTGTAGTGGTGGACAATGTCAAGGGGGCATCAGATAGGCTCTTTTAGGGTGGTTCAAAGGATGGTTGCTTTACGGTGAAGTCAACATACTCTGTGTTAGTGGATAAAGGTGTCTCTAACCGAATATGGCAGGCTTTTTTATCATGTGTGGAGTGTGGTTGTTCCGGAACAAGGTCGTGTATTCTTTTGGATTGTGACACATCAAGTTATCATGACAAATGAGGAACAACGGTGGCGCCATCTTGGAGATCTGAGTGTGTGTCAATTATGAAAAGGTGGGGATGAGACTATTCTCCATGCGCTATGGGATTGTCCATCTATTGTAGGCATTTGGAACTGTATTGTGCCAACACGGCAGAGACAATTCTTTATTAACAGTTTGGTGCTTGAATGGTTATATGGTAACCTGGGTGGGAACAATGCGGGGTCAGAATGTCCATGGCCGACTATGTTTGCTATGGAGGTTTTTTGGGCATGGAAATGGAGGTGTGGGTACGTTTTTGGAGTGGTTGGGAAATACAGAGATCGGGTAAAGTTTGTGAAAGACTCTGCTGCGGAAGTTTGGAAAGCGACTTCGTTGTTGCAGGGAGGGATAGTAGGACGTAGCAAAGTCCAAAGAATGATTGGCTGGAAACCACCGTGGGAGAGATGGATGCGGCTGAACACAGATGGAGCATCTCACAGGAACCGGGGGTTGGCCATGGCTGGTGGTGTGCTACAGGACGAACAGGGTTGCTGGCGTGGGGGTTTTGTGTTGGATATTGGGTTCTATTCGGCAACTTTGGCGGATTTATGGATGTTTATTACGGTTTTTACAGTGCGGGGGAAGAACATCACTCGGTTGGAATTGGAGGTGGACTCGGAGTTGGTTGTGGGTTTCTTGAAGACAGGGATTGATGACGCTCATCCTTTGTCTTTCCTGGTACGCTTGTGCCATGACTTTTTATCTAGGGACTCGATCTTTTATCTAGAGATTGGATAGTCTGTATCTCGCATGTGTATTGCGAGATAAACTGTCTTGCAGATGGTTTAGCTCGGTATGCTCTTACATTACCTATAGGTTTTCAATTTATAGAGTCTTGTCCGCCAAATATGGAGTCCATTGTAATTGAGGATAGTCGGGGAACTGTGAGTCCAAAGCTCCTACGTGTTTAACTTCGTTTTTTGTTTTAATAAATTACGGGGGATTAATCCCCCTGTCCACTACCAAAAAATAAAAAAAAATGAAAGAGAAGATTAAAGAAAATCCGGAAAAATAATTTCGGGTTATATTCTGATTTTGACCCGATTCATTAGTATACAAAAACATACTTTAAAAACGTTAAGGTAGATAGTTTGTTTTTGATTTTTCTAGTGCCAATTGTTCATAACTCATATAAGACATAGTATATATTACATTACACGAAACAAGCCAACTTAGACGTCACCATAATTTTTTCTATTACATTTTGTAGAAAACTTCATATATATTGCATAATATTGGGAACTTGGGATCAAACATCGATCTGCTGATGCATACCTTTCAAACCTCCGTTTTATGAAATCCTTTCTCCTGTATGGCAGATATCATTTCCTTGAGCGATTCTTCGAAATCGTCACATAGACTATGTGGATCTGGAATCGTTGTTGTGTCAACGGCTAGATTGATGGCAATCTTGTTTATGTAGCTTATGTAATGGATGATGAGAGCCTTTTCAAAACAATAATCAAATATAAGCAATAATTAATCAATATCATCGATTTTTCTTAAAAAGAAAAATAATAACACTCCTTGAGAGGGGTATATTATTTGACTTACTATATATGTATATACTTAAGGAAAAAAAGATTACATAGGTACTTACTTGTGATCCAATGATTGCACTTCCTGCGAGATATGAAACTGGATGGCCAAATACACTTATTTCTTCATCGGGACCTTTCACATTGGAAATTGTCGTTGTTGTGTGACCAAACATCCTGTTTCCAATAGCTTGTACTCCCTGTTGGTCTCTACCACTTGAAAAGTTAGCAATTTGCTTCTAATTAAACTGGATGTGGATCTTAATTACCGGTTTCGTATTTTACCTTTCCACCAAAACATTTCATGATAAATTTCATGATTCCATAGAAAATAAAAGCTTCAAGAGAGACTTTTTTCATATCCATAGTAGCTTTGGCACATCGGAGGTACTCCAAGGGATCATTCTCTAATCGAATCCATTATGGAAATATAACAGCACCTATGAAGTTTCCCCATCTACACTTTGAACCCTTCGCCATCATATCAGCGAGATCCTACATTTCCATATTTTATTAAACTCTTACATTTTTATTTATAACAATATTGTTATGTATCAATTGTAGTTGTGTTATTTATAACCTCTATCTTCGCTGGTCTTAAGTTTACAGCTACAGCACCACGCACACGGATTTTTTCTAAGACTTGTTTCTTCTGGGCCATTGTATATCCATCTAAAATTAAAAATATATATATTATAACTATTTTTAATGATGTATATCAAACAAAACTAATTTAGTTTCTCGTGGGATTTGAAACCTAATCACTACGGAGATTATATATATTAGTAAAGAAATATCAAACATATAGTGTTTTAGTAGCTGACTAGTATTTATTGTCTAGATTTTATTACTGGATAACATGTGTAAATAAGTCGGTTAGCGCAATCTTCAAACCACTATGACCGTGCTCGAGCACGGATTAACATTATTTTATTTATTTTATAATTTTTATTTAAAGTGTTATATATTTAATTTTTTTATTTATTTTAAATTTTATTTCTTTTGTTTAAATACTATGCCATAAAATCATATATTGAATATAACTTATGAAAATAACATATATTTTGTAAGATCTATCTAGTAGATTTAGATTTTGACCCTCGGTACACTACAGTTTAAGTTATTTGATAAAATATTAATTTCTGTTTGTTAATTTTATTTGATTTGTTTAATTTTTAAAATTATATATTGTATTTTGATTGTTAATTATATGACTTAACCTACACTATACCGTATATTAATTATTTTGTTACAGTATTAATTAATCGATTTAATTGGATACGCCTATTAATCTAATATTCATATTGTTAACAAAATAATGAGATGATATTTTATCCATGTAGCACCGAATTAATGACATTTTAAGTTTCTATTAATATCTAATCAAACATATCTAGCCATATAACTCGTCGTGTGATATTTTAATTCGTTGTACACCGCAGAAAAAACTTCATAAAAATCTAAATATATTTTTAAAATTTAAAATGTTTTAATAAAGTTTTTATTTTAGAAATTGAACTACTTATAATATTTGAACTTCTTATAAAGTTTAAATATTATTAATATCTTAAACAGTTATAAAAATTAAATGTTTTAATAATTGAAATATTAATTATCTTTAAAGTTTTTAAAAAGTTCACAAAATAATGAGATGATATTTTATCCCTGTAGCACCGAATTAATGACATTTTAATTTTCTATTAATATCAACTCAAACATGTCCTGCCATATAACCTGTCATGTGATATTTTAATTCTTATATATTACTAAAATTTAAAATGTTTGAATAAATTTTATTATTTTAGAAATTGAAATACTTATAATCTTTGAACTTCTTATAAAGTTTAAATATTATTCATATCTTAAACATTTTATAAAAAGATAAATGTTTTAATAATTGAAATATTAATAATCTTTAAAATTTTTAAAAAGTTATACATTTGAATTTTAAAGTTATTAAAAGTTAAAATTCTTTAAAATAAAGAACCAAAATAAAATGCATAAATTTTTTAATTTCAATGCCTGATAAATCAAGGTTTCTGCTCATTCGTATTCAGAATCATTTTGGTCTCTTTTTTATTAATATGACTTTGAATCTTTGCCTAGTTTTCTTAGGTGATGTAGGGCATTTTGTATATTTTTTTATTCATCAGTTGAGCAATATATGTCTGTTTAAAAAAAAATTAATTTTATCATATGCAGAAAAAATTATAAATTTTATTAACTAAATATATTAGATAAAAAATTAAAATAATTTAAATATAAAATAAAATAAATGTGAAAGAAGAATCACATATTTTTGTTTTAATTAGGTTGAGAGATTTCCTTATCTTTTAAATGTTACCTATAATTGATTTATATGTTACTATAATTAACTAAATCCATACTATCCTTACTTACCAAAAATCAGACTAATCCGTATATCATGATACATCTATGTTACAAGTTTATAACCAAAAAATCATAAATATATATATTATATAGTCTACAAAAAAAATATCGTGTACTTCAGTTTTATTATATTGAGAGATGTGAATAAGGAACACACCCATGTTTTATTCATACTTAAATAAGAAAGTTTTCTTTTATACTTTAAAAGTTTTTTAAAAATATAATTAAGAGTTTTTTACCATATTATTAAGCTTTGAGACTATGCTTATATAAACTATCATTTAAGGATAATACTACTCGGAAAGAGAAGGAATTTTAGATTTACCATATTGTGTACGCAAATAATTTGAAAGAGCTGCTTGTGTCAATCCAAGAAGAACATCATTAACCTTCTGCGAAAAAGAAATAAATATCATGGAGTAGTTACTAGTTAGTATAAGAAAACGAAATGAATGATCAATATAAGACAAAATGATAATTAATGTATACCATGTTCATTGCGTTCTTCACAAACTTGATATCATCAAAACTTATTGTCCGATGGATAACTTTCCAAGATCGAACTCCGTTGGGATTAACACTAAGAGAGTTTTTGGTATCCCCCAGAAAACACATTGTAAGAAGAGACTTAAAAACTTCAACAATAGTTGTGAAGGTAACTCTTATCATAAACCAAAACCCAGCAACCAACCACCAAGCCGAGACAAAGGAACCTATGGGTTTTGCTGTTGTCGCGGCAGTACAAATTAGTGCGTAGGGGTCTGATGTTTTCCGTGCGCAAGCAAGTAAAAGGGATACAAGTGACATTCCATCACCTATCGAATGATGTATTTTTGCTACAACCACAGATTCTGCCTTTGATGTCTTTATGCTGAGTAAATGAAATTCCCAAAGTGGTTTTGACATGTCCATTGCAGTATTAGCAATGCTGGAAGTGTAGTCTTCTATGAACTGATCAGGATTTTCTATGTTGTAATGGTCAAGATTTGGAACAATAACATGATCTTCTACTCGAACATTAACAGGAATCCAGACCTGTTCTTCCGTTTTCTTATAGTCAATCACCTGAATATTTTATATTTTTGATTACACACATATATTTCAAAGTTAACCTATGTTTACATGTTACAAATATATTATGTAAAGAGAAAGAGGCAAAGAAAGATTATTTTAGAACAACACAATCTAATCTAAGGTAACTAAAAAGATATTCAATTTCTATAAACCAAAATTAAGAAGATTATTAAAAACTAATTATATGATTAGGTATTCAAGCTTTTTTGCTATCATAGTTAAACAGAGTTTACATTAAACACTATGTATGTGTGTATAGAGTATATATGTTTAGCTACTTCTATTCAACTTCAAACTCACATAATAATTGTTGGTTTTTTATTGACAGTTTATTTACCTGCTTGCTAGAGAATCGGGGAGCCTTGATCAATGTGTTCTTGATGCCTTCAACAATGGCAAATGGGTTCAATTTAGTTTTAGACCCAAATGTTATCAGAATGAACAAACTTGGTGCATTGAGCAACTGCGTCATCGGACTAAGTGGCTCCATCGGTACGGTCTCGAGCTCCTCTTTCGCCATGTCTTTTCCCTTTTCTAAACCTTGTTTCGAAGATTTTTTAACTGTTGCTTTATTCTACACTTGCTTTTAGCAGCGATAAGTATAGCTTTTGTACCCGTCTTTTACATGTTATGATTATCATTTTTCTTATTACTTATTATCATTAAATGCAATAATGAATAATGAATGGGAATGGGCTAGGGTGTTGACGCGTTGTGGTGTCACTGTGTCAGTTTCGTAGATAAATTGTTTTTCTCTCTGTTATTGATAAACTTTTTTTTATTCAATAAATTTAACAATTTAAAAATATGAATAGTAAAAGTGAAAATATAGGGTAGTGCAATTAGTAAAGCGGCCAAATGTAAGTTTTTTTTATGTATAAGCACCATTATACCAGAAAGCCCTACTTCCTACAAACGTACGGATTTATCTAACAGACCGGCATATTATATCCAAATGGTTGACAACAAAAAAAACAAAGTAAAAATATATTAGTTCGACACAAATTTGGTAATTAATTACTTAATTAACATTATATTCTGTCCAATTATTAGAATAACACAATTTCTATGTAGGAAGACAATACATCCACAAAATTTTAATTTTAATTTTTTAAAATTTAATTAAAGAAAATATAAAGTATAAAAATATGATTTAAAAATACAATATACAAAAAAAATGTTTAAAAACATATTATGTATAAAAATATGAATTACAAATATGGTGTTTAAAAAAATATATTTTAAATAAGTTTTATAAAAAATATAATGTATGAAAATATAACTAAAATAATATTAAAATATGAATTATGAAAAAATAAAATTATGTATAAAAATATGATTTCTAAAATTTTAAAAATATATATAATTTAAAAAAATTTAAATGTATAATAATATGCTTTAGATATATGATATTTAAAGACATTTCAAAATATGTTTTATAAAAAAATATAATGCATAAAATAATATTTGAAAAATATAACTTAAAACAAATTTGTTGTCACTATATTTATATAGTACATCTAATAAATCTGTTATCAAAAACCAGATTTTTAGAAGCAAAAAAAAAATAAAATATCAATCTTAACATTTCTGATGTACATTTTTGTGCCGTCTTTTTTTGTCTTTGTATCCAAACAAGTCCCAACTAAATTATCTACGATCCTTACAACTAAATTAATTCCTTAACATTAATTTCAAATTTCCTAAAATCTATCTACCTAATTCACTTGCAATATGTTAGATTAAAATATAACTCTCCTTTCACTTTTGTTTAATCTTATATTTAATTATTTGAATTACTATTTAATACATAAAATTAATAAAATTTTAGACTTTTTTTCAACATATGATGTGATTTGAAATTTTATAAACGGATATATGTTTTAAAATCGATCACCTTTGATAACCAATATAAAGATAAATTTAATTATCATTACTTTGGTGTTACACGGATAATTTATCATTTCATCGGGTCAGGGTTTTTTGTTAATTCTAAACCGATTACAAAAATTGGATCCTTCCAAATATATGAGCTTTGATTTCTTAGAAACATTAATTATAGATTTCCAAATATATAGCAACTAATTAGATTTGCACGTACATATCTATCTTACACGTATTACACTTGCAACATCCCTATAATATAGCAACTAATTAAAAACAGTTACATGTAAGGGTGTCAAAATGGGTCAAGACTAATGATTCAACTTAATTCAACTCAAATCATGAACCCTAATAAGTTAAAAATTTTGACCCTAATGAGTTGATGGGTTAAATAAGTTGATGATTAAATGAGTTAATGAATCAAATGAGTTTGGTTATAATGAGTTTATGAGTTAACCCACTAACCCATCAATTGCTACATGATCAACCTAATATCATCATACATGATCAACCTAATATCATCAACATCATCATACTATCATCATCATCATACTACCACCATCATCATACTATCATCATCATCATACTACCATCATTATCATCATACTACTATCATAGTATCATCATACTACTATCATACTATCATCATCATACTACCATCATTATCATCATTACGGTTTTTCCGCTAAAAAACCGTAAATTTCCCGCCAAACATGTAAATCCACAATTTTTCCGCCAAAACGCAAACCCGTAAATTTCCCGCCAAAATGAAAAATCCACAATTTTCTGCCAAAAAAGCAAATCCGTAAATTTCCCGCCAAAATCCCAAACCTACAATTTTCCCACCAAAAAAAACAAACTTGTAATTTCCTGCCAAAATCCCAAATCCGTAATTTTCCCACCAAAACGAAAACCCGTAATTTTCTAGCCAAAATCTCAAAAACACAATTTTTCCGCCAAAATGTAAACTCGTAATTTCCCCGCTAAAAATGCAAATCCGTGATTTCCACTTAAAGTTATGTGATGTTGATGGTGATAATAATGATGATGGTGAAAACAATGATATAAATTAATTATAATTTATATTGTAGTGGATTAACCCAATTAATCATCTAACTCATTTAACTATATGGATTCATGCGTTGATCCAACTCAATTATTAAATGAGTCGAGTCAACTCATAAACTCATTTAACTTTAAACTCATTGGATAATGAGTTGAGTTGGGTTGGGTTAACCATTTTGACATACAAATTTTGGTAAATTCTTATTCCTGAAATATATGCAATATTAACTTCAGTATCAATATTAATCAATTAATCAATCACGATGGATACATATATTGTTGATGATGGAATTACATAAATCAAATCCTAACTAAAATCAAGATAAGGATATGCATTAACAATATTCAATAATCAAAACAAACAAAATCATAAAAGATATACTCTAAACTTGCGAATCAAGTTTATATACCACTCAAAACTAGATTTTAACCCCCGGTAAACTGCAGGATAATATTTATATAACAAAAAAAAATTAATTCTTAAAAAAGTTGTATTTGTTTGTTAATTTTTTTTTGTTTAGTGTTTAAGATTGTATAATTGTATTTTGATTGTTAATTCTAAAATTTGACCAGCTGTATACCGTAGACATGACAGGACAATTATTTAGTTTTATTTATAATAATGTTACATTTTTACATTATCGAATTTTTTCTTATGGTTATCAAAATTGAAAATTTTAGTGCTTTTTAGATTTAACCCGTGAAAAAACTATTCTTACATTCTTATATTTTTTAGTATTTTTAAATTTAACCTGTAAGTTTAATGTTTTTTAAATTTAACCCGTGAAAGAATTATTTCTTTAAAAGTGTGGGTTAAATTATATTATAAATACTCCAATTTATTAGATTTAACCCGTGAAATAATTATGTTTCTATTTTTTATCAGCATATTAATAACCATTAAAGATTTTAATTGTTCAAATCAAACAGTATAGTTATTGTTGAATATTAGAGTTTTTAAAGGTAAAAAAATATTGTATATATATTTTTGGTATATGTTATTAAGTGTAATAAATTTCTAAATATATAAATTGTTTTAGGAAATTATAGACCAAATCGGTAGAGACATTTTAGTAATCTAATTGATTTTGTTTTTTTGTGCAATTGTTTTAGAAATTAGGTTTTAAATAAATATAACTTAAGGGGTAAAACACCAAATGTATTTCAATTTTTTTAATATAGATACAATAAATCTTTCTTAATTTTTAAAAGTAAAAGAGCATTTAATTCAAAATAATTTATGGGAACAAAACTTTTTTGATTTTGGTCGATTTACCATATGTCACTTATTTATTTTTGTGTAATTTTGTAGGATTAAGATTGTAAATTAAAATTTACATAAGCAAAACTAAAAAGGTTAAACATAAAATGTAATTCAAAAATGTTTGAATTTTTCAATTATTAAAATCACACAATTTATTAAATTGCTAAATTATAAATTAACTTAAAAATTATAATAAAGAAACCAAATTCTTAGTTAATTAGACAAAAGTACAGAATATAAGATTATTGAAAAAGAAAAAAGCGATACAATATTTAATTTTATCTATTCCTTCGTCTCTTTTCCGTTTTCTTCACTTACCTACAAAGAAAACAGGAAACCAATTTAGAGTACAATCATGCAAGGGACTTGTGTTGGTAAAAAATAAAAAGTGATCATACCATAAAAAAAAACATGTGTTCAAATAATTTAGTTCCCCAAAATCAAAAGTCAACGTACCTTAAAAAAATTGTTTGTTTGATATTAACCTTCGTCTCACATACCTTTCTTCAGCTATTGGAATAGGAAAAAAAAGTGTTAACATTGAGTTGAGTCTAAAAACCAGCAATGATCTAAATTGCAGAAACAAAATAATATAGAGTAAAAAGATTTGTCCATTGAAGGTGTATATAAGATTTGTTTGAAAGGTAAAGTTTCTTATGAGTTGGTGCATTTTTGGTCTTAAGGTTATTTATAGAGTAACATATTAAGGCTAGAATTAGGTTTGATAGCAAATCTTGTAAAAATTGGTGAGCAAGCTTAAGATCTAGAGCAATAAAAAAGAAATTTAAGTGTTTTTCTATTTTAGTTGTTTATATTATTGCGGAACAATATTCAGCATCTCAAGAAGATATATACTGAATTAAATGTATTTCTTCTTGCTAAAGTTAAATATTTGGAAATATTGGTTTTCTAATCATTCAAAATTTGGGTTCTCGTTTTTAGAAACTTTATTAATATTAAAATAATTATGGGGATTATAAATTTTTGTTATAGAAAATCGGTTGTATCATTTAAATTTGAGAGATTATACCATCTCTAAAGATAGTTTTGGATATTTTATGGGAATAAAACTTTAATGGGTATAGTAGTTTTTGGAAAAATCGAAATGTATAGATGTTGTCAAAATTTTATGGCAATAAACATAACAAATTTTGGTCGATTTAAGAAATTTTAGTAATTGAGTTTAGGGGTTATTGTTATTTTTGGAATTTTTTTAGAGGTTAATGTTGTAAAAAAAAAATAAGCAAAACTTAAAGGGCATAACACAAAATATACTTCAAAAATGTTAATATAGATGTGAAAACCCTACCTACAACCCTGAAAAGTATATATATATATATATATATATATATATATATATATATATGTGTGTGTGTCATTCACCAGACAATACATACACCACCACATCCAAAAGAAAACTTAATTACCTTGTTAAAATCCCACAGCTACTATAAATCTGAGATAGCTACTTCATTTGCTTACTTGAGAAACGTACGTCTTTACAAAACATCTTGGATAATTCAGGTGAAAGTACTCCATTCATGACGCCAATATACTACCATGACTGGCGAGAATCTTGAATGTATTTTCTACAATTTCGTTAGTTCATAACATTATTTTAATAGTTCAGCATATGAAATATTTATTCTAATATTTACAGGGTGTTAATATTCATGCTACACTAAAGCATATGCCAATTTAAATAAACTAAAAGTGGAAGAATAATTTAGAAACAGAAAAAAAAAAACAATTGTCCCGTGGTTTAGCTTTGGGACTTATTATCCGGTATCCGCTATCTGATCTGGTATCCATTCATATCCGCTTCAAAAAATCGGATATCCGGAAAACCGGATACGGATCCGGATAACAAAATGTGTTATCCGCGAAAAACGGATTCGGATCTAAATATCAGATAATTTAAGACCCGGATATCCGTATCCAGTTCCAACTCATGTTTATTAATTTTTTACTAATTATACATTGTGAATAATTGGTATTAAATTATAAATGAGGAGTGAGAGAGAAAGGAGTAGAAGTAGATGAGAGGTTGCTTTTTCTCAAGTGGCCGATGTGGGATATTGCAATTCTCTCTTCCCACATCGGCTCTTGACAAATATATTTGTTATATTACTCCCTTATAAATATCTACCATCTGCAGTACAATTAAATCATCGGGTAATGGGCTACACTAGGCTTGTTACAATTACGAATCCGGATATCCGGCAAGTATTAAATTTTTGGACGGATATTCGGAAGTAGGATATCTGGTATCCACGGATCTGGATTCGGATATTTATTAGAAGTATCCGCCGGATACAGATCCGGATTTGGATACACTAAAAATGGTTAGATATCTGGATCCGTCTCAGGGCTACCGTGGTGTACCACGGGGTAGATCCTAGTGTCGTAACATAAATAAATCTTTTATAACATATGGTATTCACATAGATCATGACTACTATATATATTCGGATATCCGTTTGGATTCTGGTATGGATCGGGTTCGGGTTTGGATTTTTGAATTAAAGATTTAGAATGCGTTTGAGTATTTTAAATTTTCGGTTACGGGTTCAGATCGGGTTTGGATCGGATTTTCAGATCCGGGTATTTTGCCCAGACCTACTATTTACATAAGGAATATCAAATAAAATAGTTGTGTTTGTTTTAGTTAGTTTCTATTTGCTATATTTTAGGATTTTGTTCAACATTTATTATATACCAAATCTAAGTTTTAGATTAAAAGTTTTTCCATATTAAAAAATCAAAATCGTGAGAGAATGATATGGTTTATGTAAAAGATAAAATCAGTTAGTAAATAGATATAATATTAACAATCGACAATGACTGTGTAAAATATTATTATTTAGATTTTTGAAATCTAAAATATTCAAATCTTTTAATTTAAAAAAAAAATTGACTGTAGAGATAATTAAGAATCTAATTGATATTTTTGACTTCTAGACATATTATTAGTATAATTGATTTTGATTTTCCATATTTTACTTATTGTTTTTTGTGCAATTTTGTAGGGATTAATGTTATGAATAAGTATAACTTAAAGGGTAGAACACAAAATATATTTCAAAAAATGTTAATATAGATATGATTGCTTAAATTTGTTTGCAATATAATTGATGTCAAAAAATACAAAACTATAGGTTTCATATATAATTTTTTGTGCTCCACATCAAATTGGTTTGAAAAGTATGGAAAAAATAGGGAAACATTAAAAGGAAATGGATATAATTTTTTAATTAGAAACTCTCTTTTGCCCTAGTCTCTCTCTAGAACAACCACGGAGGCATGCTTCCCCAGCGGCGCCGAGTCCGATCGGTGTCGCTGGGCCATTGTCTCTACATCTCTGCTGCCTCCTCTGTCCCTACAGTCTGTTCGGATCTTTTTTCAGCTTCATCGGAGGCCTTTTAAGGTTTCAAATCTCACCTACGAGCATGCCTCAACTTCATTCTCCCTCCTTTCCTCCGCACCCGGTGACTCTCCTCGGTGAGCTTGCTCCATCGAGTTCCCAGCCACATGTTACTATTTCTAAGATCCATGAAAGCCCCACTAAACTCAGATTTCATCTATCTTACCGTCTCCTCTCGCTGTCAACTACAACATCTCTCCGTTCCTTGGATCAAAATGCTCTCACCAAGTGTTTTACTTCGCTACAGCTGGACGGGGATCTGTTTTGACGCTGGAGCCGAGAAAGATCTTGACAAAGAAATCTACATCCTCGGCATCCTCTGTTTCTCCTTTGTTACCCTTTTGGTCCAGGTTTACTCTTCACTCTTATCTCATAACCCTGGATGTTAGTTTACTTTTGTTAAACTATGATTCATTCCCCGATCTGGAAGATCCTTAGACTCGATGATTATAGCTTCATATCAAGTTCAAAATTGTTAGTACCAGGTTACCCTGCTTGGTCTAGTCGAGGTTTCCTTGGTAGCAGAACACTGGATGCTTCTGATTTGCTTGAAAATTACTTTTGTCGAGGCCAGTTGAATAGTTTGGTCTGGAGGACTGCAATGTTGATTGTTACTAGTGAATCTGACCCGCTAGTTGGACTATCTTTGATGTTTGCATCCCTTGCTAGCTTCATTATCCTACCTATCACCAAAATTTTGACTGTTTCAGCGTCAGCATGTAACTAGGTTTGGTCTGAACTCCACTCTATCCCATCGTAGTCAACAGTTGCTTAGCTTAAGGATTTCATTAGTACGAGACTGCTATTGAATCTTAAGCCAACTCTGTTGCTAGTCTATTCTTAGAGTCCTTTGAGAACCATGTTACTAGAATCACCTAGGGATGACCTTCTTGAAGGGGAAAGCTTGTTGAAACTTGGCATTATGATCTTGGGGGTTACCTATGTTTCATCAGCCTCCTCTCTTTATCTCGCCCACTTAATATGTTTTCCAAACTGCAATTCATCAACTTTTTGAAGTTCCCTCACTTAAGCTTGAAGAATAGTGGCATTATGACCTCTGCTCCAAGAAGTAGTGATTATCGCAACCTTTTCAAGCAACCCTCACCCAACCACAAAACCGCAACCACCATTGTAGTGACCGGTTTCCATAGCACTCTCAACCTTGCTTGAACCTTTGGCAAAGCTCTACCTCGAGTAGTCCTTCTCATTTCGGTGAAACCTTCAGCTTTGGTCGTTTCATCGCCACCCAGTCTTCGAATCAAGACAGTGACCATTTTATCCTCCATTGACTTGCTTATGAAAGTAGCATCGATATGCCTTGATCTCACAGGTTCCATAATGCTAGCTAGCATTTGGTCCATAGCTCTCAAGCTCCTACTATTGTTTGTCCTTATCTATCTTTGTTGTCTTGTTGCTTTAAACTTTGGGGAATGCCCTCTTATTTTGTTCTTAAACTATCCTACTTGTCTTGTATTTTACTCTTTCTCTATTGAAATTATAACATGTTTGTTCAGAAAAAGAAAAATGGAAAAGTAGTAAATTTAATTATTTTTTATTTTTTGCAATGAAGTGAAAAAAATAATGTGAATAATCAAAAATATTGGTAATAACTAAAAAATAAGATGGTACATGGAAAATATTAGAAGTGATAAATGTCAAAAAGCTAGAGAGTAAGTCCTCTAGTTATTAGATAGGTTCTATACTGTCTACACCATTGGAAGTAGCAAGTTTGGCTTTGTGGTATTACCACTGTTATTTTGAAGAAGACAGTGAAAAATACTTATTTTATCAATGCAGAAAATTAAATATATTATTTTTTAATTTCTACCAAAATATTTTTTAATATTAATATATTTTTTATAAATAATAAAAATAATAACTATATAAAAATGAATTAAGTAATATAAATGAAAAATAAATAGTGAAAATAATACTATGAAATTGTTTTAGTAATAAAGTTATTATTCAAATTTTAACCCAAAAATGATCATATTCCAAAATTTAGAATGGGTTAATGATTTTTAAAATGGAAGTAAAAATTTAATGCATGGTGGAGTAAAAAAGACAATTTATGTAATTGTGTTGACAAAAAAATTTGTATTCATAAAATTCTAAACATAAAAATAAAATTGAAGTGAAGTGAAACATTAGTTTCTAAGAAACATATAGTACAAATATATCTTATAAAATTTTCACTTAAAAAAAATAAAAGATTTATTACTTAACTCAACTTAAAAGTTTTTATCTAAAATGAAGATATAGTAAGGATCACACTTTTTTTTGGGAAAACTATGAAAAAGACTCTTGAACAAATAATCCATCTAAAAAAACAAAATCAATGGTCACAAAATATAGAAAAAATGATATGTAAGCCGTTATAAAAAATGACATGTGATTTGTGTTGTATATCTCAGAAGGCATATTTATCGACTAGAGCTACAATTCTATAACATGATAAAAAAAAAAGTAAAATATAAAATAAGTTTGAGATTTCATCAATTTTATCAAATGCTTTTAACTCAAAACATAGACAGAAACAGCATATCTAAAGTACACTATGTATTTTTTAAAATACGAAACTGAGGTTGCATCACAAAATTAACATCTGAAAATAACATATGATATTTTAGAAAAATATGTAACTTAGATTAATGAACGGATATTCACTGCCGGGATTAACCTTTTCACCATCTAAGCATTTTTGACTTGGTCAGAAATTCTATTATGGCAGGTGATGCACTTGGATAACCCGTAGTAGCGACATAGCAGTAAAAATGTTTATGAAACTTTGTATATTTGCATTTAATGTGGGATATCGATATATTTGAATGATATTTATAATTAGGCCAGATCGACATTCGACGTTAATACTTTTAAAAAGATGTTTTCATGGGATATGAATATGGAGTGAACTCTTCTAGGGTTAAAAGTTTAGAATATTGTCAACTATTCCAATGAAGTTTTTAAGTCATTTTTTGTTACCATTTAATATATTGTTTAATTTGCCAAGAAAACATTATTACGACACTAGGAAATATATGTTATGTATAAATTTGTAAAATAAGCATGACGTTTATATAGCTTTATATTTAAAACTTCAAATGATTTCTATTGAAAAACTTCAAATGAATATATTTATATTCAATGATTTCTATTGAAAAACTAAAATCTACCACCGGTGCAGTAGGCTAGTGGTTTAAGTGCAGGAGTTGGATCCATATGCTCCCTAGTTCGATTTCTAGTGGGAAAGATGCTTTATGTCATGTCATAAGGTATTAGCAAAGGCTGGTCCCGGGCCATGAGGAGATTAAGGCCCAGGCCCGAACTCCTCCTAGTTAACAAAAAAAACTTCAAATGAATATATTTATATTCGGGAAAATTATCATTTAAACCATGAACTTTCAAATTTTGGTCATTTAAACCATGAACTTTGTTGTACGCCATTTAAAACATCAACTTTTGTTGATTAGCTTTTTTAAACATGAAGTTTCGTTGACCAAGCCAAAAAAGACATGACGTTAAATCCGATAATTGACCTACTAACAGACGTCACTATGTCGTTAATCACTCTGTTACTGACAAAACGGCGTCGTTTTAATGGAAGTTTTAATTCGACATTTAAACCATGAACTTTTAAATATAGGTCATTTAAACCATGAACTTGTAAATATATATAATTTAAACCATGAACTTTCAAATTTTTGTCATATAAACCATGAACTTGCCATGGGCGTTCGGTGAAAACTAAACAACCTAAAAGTTTTGGTTATCGAAGAAAACCAAAAAGAGAAAGCCTAACCGTTCAGAACAATTGATTTGGATAATCGGATTTCGGTTCGATTCGGACCGACTGGTTTATTAGAAACCACAGAAGTATATAAGCTTAACCGGCTAAACCGTTTACCTAGTTTAGTTTCTCTCTTCTTTCTTTGACTCTTCCTCATGATGAGATTCTGAAAAAGATATGATGTTATCAACAAAAAATATTGAGGCATATGAGACCAAGTACACAGCCATAAAGTGATAAATGTTGACATATTGAATATGCAACAAAATCGTATTATATTGCATTTGAATCACAGATTAAGTTTCCTGAAATTACGACGACAAATATTTTTTTTAGGTTTTTAACAATCGAGCAACCATTTTCATTTGTGTATAACCATGTCTCTCCAATTCATTAATTTAACATTTTCATTACTCATCTCTAGATTCTCACTAGACGCAACTAAAACGGTTTCCCAATCCTCAAAATATTCATTGTAGCGTTTGCGTTTTTTTGGCCCATTGCTATACAAAACCTCTTTGGTATTTTTCAAGAGGAATCCAACTACTCAATAGAACAAAAATTAGACAAGATAATTTCCAAGAATCTCATGTGTATGCCTGAACATGCTTGTCAAGAAACGCCTTAGCCAAGTTACTAAAGCTTACACTGACTGAATCAGCCGCTGCGTAGCTCTCAATGAGATTCACCACTTCGGCTCTCAAAATTTCGTCTCTTGTTGCTCTGTTATAGTCACACATGTAATACAAAGCCCCAAGTGCGTAATTCACCTATTAGAAAACAAACAATTTTGAGTTTCCATTTTAAACACCAGAAAACACATTAAAGAGGCGAGAAACTCGTCTGGACTCACAGTGTTCCGTACAGGACTTGATAAACATTTGATTATAAGAGGAATTCCATCAGCCTCGACGATGGTAGCAACATTTTTTGGGTCTGTACAAGAAGAAAAAAGAGCATTTGGTTCGATGATCAGTAAATAGCAGTTATGGCAACAACAACAAAAACACAGTTCAGTATCAGAGTCAGAGAGTAAAATTGTATATTGCAGGCATTTTACCGGCACAAGCGTTGCATAATCCTCCTATTCCAAATTCCACAAGCTTTTCATTTGGCTCTGTTAGACAGTCTATGAATAGTTCCAAGACATTTAGCTGCGCGAGTACACCACTAACATTTTCATCATGAAGAGAAGAAAGTGTTGGATATTTATTTGGGTTCCATGGCATATGTTGAAAGTGTACTTGAACTTACCTGACGTAAAATAGTGTAGTTGTAAGGGTCATATGCGAAATTCCCCAAGTTTGCTACAATTTTCTCCTTTGTTTCTGCAATTGCAAAACAGTAATCGTGTTAATATAACTTGACAAAACTAATAAGTGACAAAGCCAGAGATATACTAGATTAGGGTCATATACTAAATCTATAATCCAATATAAGCATTTGGAAGTGAGCAGTTTGCCATTAAGGAAGAGTGAGTACAAAAACTTGCCATTAAGGCAGGAAGTATTGATAATGTTGGACAAACTACACAACTCCAAAATTTTCAAAATAAGAGTTAAATTGCTAAATCCTATTGCTAGCCTACTATCATATTTTCATACCTAGGTACCCTAACAATCCATATGAAGCCGCACAGAGTCCTCAAAAATCACAAGAAAGCACCAAAGCCAGTCTTATCTTATGCAACAATAATTTATAAAGGTTCAAACAGAAGCATGAATCAATTACTTATTATGGTCTACTACTAAAACCAAACTAGTAAATCATAGCTACCTTGATCATTTGCGTTCTGAAACTGACTTACAAGCTCCTGTGCAATTAAAATGAAGCAGACAAAAACTCAGCTCCAACAAAATTGCTACTTTAGATTCATTGGCACAGAGATTACTATCTCAGAAACATTAAACCAAACCTGTAGATATTGGAGCCTTGGTGTTCCATTTTTTCCAATACGTTCTTCTTGTCTTTCCTTATTTGTAAACATTCCTTCTCACTCCTTTTATCTTCTGCAATTACAAAATCAAAGCCTACAGAAAATCACAAAATATGAGAATCGCAAAGAGAAACAGAACCATCTAATACTATGAGAATCTAACAAAATAAATAAAATCAGAACCGATTCTAATTTCGAGAGAAACACCGTCCGTTATGGCACCACCACCACGTCGTCTCGAGACACGGTGAAGCAACCGGCAAAGGCTCCAGAGATGCGAGCGGCCGAGAATTATGAGCAAAACTTTGTTGGACCCATAACGCTTACAAGATTGGGCCTTCTTAATCTGGCCCAATTCTGAACCTGAGATAATAAACCCGTGATTGAAAAACACTTATCACACATATGTTTATGTATACAGTTGTCAACTTGTCATCATCGTGTTTACATGGTTCATCATTAATTAATATATATAATTTTGAAAGTTTTAAAGTAATATCATATGGTAAAGATATTTTCGTCACAAATTATGTTATCTAGCTAGTAGCTCAATTAGCATATTTTGTCATGAATCGTTCGATCGGCTTCAATTTTTGAGTTTGACTTTTTGTATATAAAACAAAGTAAAAGGTATTAAACCCCTTTCTCAACGACTTTAGGTTCAATTTACACATACCATATACCAGATATTTATTTTTCTTCCCTAAGTTTAGACTATTGAGAAATATCTCGATTGATAAAAACCCTCTCATCACATGCAATAACTCGATTAAGTAATAATATCACGTATGTGTTTTCAACAAATTATTTTTATCAAGGAAAAAAAAAAGCAACAAAAATACATGAACCAAGAACTTCTTAGTGGCCACTACTACAGTATTTTACTGGTAGAATTTTTTTTATAAGAATATTTTAGATTCGTAAGATCTGAAATAATAATGTAAAACTTTTTTTTAATGACTATTGATGAAAAAAAAAACATAAACCCGATAGCTTAAAACACCACCGAACGAGAAACGAGTGGGCAAGAATTATTTGGTAATTAATAATCGAGTGGCGTACAATTACAAAGCATGATCCCTATCCTTCTTCTTCTTCTCTCTCTCTTACCGTAACTCAACGCCACGTGTCTGACTTTTGGAACATCCCAGAGGACAACGCTTTTTGTTCTGACTAGACCCAAAAAGTGCAAACCAAAAGCTATGTTTTTTTTTCTCTCTTTCATTTTGGGACAAATTTTCTAATTTGGATAATTGGTTTTTTTTTGTATGACTTGCAAGATATTTATATTTTACAATTTTTGTCCTTCACATAAAATACCTATTTAATTTTTGGATTGAAGCTGACGGTACTGAATTTTAAATATCTCTTTCTTCTTTCAGAACAACGCTCGTGTATGTTTTAATTTCGCTACTCGCTTTCTTTGCCACATACTTTTGGTCAAAAAAGAGAGCACTCTAACAATATATAATTATGATCCGTCATTAAACCTAGAGTCTGAATGGTGACCACGTATTTAGTTGTGCGAGGAAAGCAGTTTTAGACTACGGTACAGATTAACTGCGGTACATGCGATTTGCAGATTAAGTGCGGTTTATACAAAATAAGCGGTATAGAATGATATTTGATTGGTGAAAAAACTATTTGCGGTTCAGTATTAATTGTATGAATGGTAAAAAAAAAAGGTGTGGATGACATATTATAAATAAATTTGTTAATAATTAGTATGTTTGATATTATTGTATGTTATAATAGACTGTAAAGATGCATGACATTGGTTAAACAATTCATGTTTATTCTTTGGAGGAAGACCAGAATAAAATTGGGACATATGATATCTCACAACTCGATTTCGTGATGATTTATAAGGAGCAAACAATCCTTGTTTGTTTATCTTACTATTTACAATAATACTATCTACTTTATTATTAATAAGATTTTTATTTTCTGTATTTGCAACCACATGTTACAAATTTATTTGTTAACACATAAACTGAATTTATAATTATTTACATCAAGTAAACAGTACAAGTAATCACAGTATTTGCATGTGTTTGACAAAGTAACGTAGGACATATATAAATATTTTTTATATAAACAAATACTTTGATTGGTGCGGTTTTTAAAATAACGCATGGTTTGTGACCTTTATGATTTTTGAAAGCGGACAAATCCGCACATAGATTTTTTTTTTTTTTTTTCAAAAACGCAAATTTCACTTTTTGTTGTGAGTGGTGAATGTGGTACGGTTTTGACAAATCAAAACTGAAAAACGCTTTTTATATGTCTCCATTCACTACCCTAATCTCATTCCTGATAAATTTTAGGTTCCTAGTCTTTAAGTTCTTGGCTCTAATTATTTATTGCCCTGCTGAAATAAATGAACAATAAAAATGACATAGATATACTTCATCTGTTTTTAAAAGATTGATGTTTGAAAGTTTTTACACAAATTAAAAAACAATGATTATTAACTTTAAATACATTATTATTTTTACTAAAAAAATATTATATAATCATAGCTAATGATTATTCAGATTTTTAAATTTTTTAATGATTATTTCTTGAAGTTTCCAATTTAATATTAATTAATTAAAAATGGTTGAAAATTAATTTTTTGTTGGATAAACTAAGTTAGAAGTCATCATATTCCTAATCAAGTTGTGTTTTATTAAAGAGATAAAGATGAGTTTGGTTTAGGAGTTATCTAAATAGGGGTTTTACAATTAGGAATATGATTGGTGTTCATATAAATAAGGTTGTCGAACTATGACAAAACCTTAAGAGATTTAAGAGATTGAGAGCTATAGGTTTTTGAGAGATTTTTCCTGAAGCTAATAAAAGAAGAATTGTTCTTTTAATTTGATCTTAAACTTGAAAACAAGAATTGGTATCAGAGCTTCAGAAGATTATAAAAGATGGGAGATCTTACCGTCTCAACCATCACACCAAAGGAAGGAGGAGGAACTCCTTCTATCTCATGTCTGATGCTAAACGCAGCAAACTACACCGTATGGGCCATGAAGTTGAAGATTGCGCTTAGAGTTCATAAAGTGTGGGAGGTCATAGAACCAGAATCTGCAACAGACACCATCAATACCGATAAAAACAACATGGCGATTGCCTTACTTGTTCAATCCATACCCGAATCACTTACCTTGCAAGTCGGCGGACTTGACTCGGATAAAAAGATGTGGGAGGCAATCAAGGCAAGACATGTAGGAGCAGAGAGGGTGAAAGAGGCTCGTCTGCAGACTCTTATGGCTGAATTTGATCGCTTGTGTACGAAGGATTCATAGAGGATTGATGATTTTGTGGGAAGATTGTCTGAAATCTCAGCTAAGACAGCTGCTCTTGGAGAAAACCTTGAAGAATCAAATATGGTGAAGAAATTTTTGAAGTGTCTCCCAAGAGCAAAATTCATACATATGGTTGCATCATTGGAACAAGTATTGGATCTTAATACCACAAGTTTCACAGACATTGTTGGACGCCTAAAGGCATATGAGGAACGTATCTCAGAAGAATAAAATACACTCAAAGACGAAACCAAGCTGTTGTATGCAAACATGGAGGGACAAACGAATTATACAAACCGTGAATACAACGGAGATTATCGAAAGAGGGGCCGCAGTGGAAGACCTTTTAATAGAGGCAAAGGCTGTGGGCGTTTTGGTGGAGGACGAGGCTACAACGGAGGACGATATTTGTCCAAAATCACATGCTTTCGATGCAACAAGACTGGACTCTTCGCTTTCAATTGCCCAGATCGATTGCTTAAATTGCAAGAAACACAAAAAGATGAGAAGAGTGAGACACAAGACGCCGAAGAACTCATGATGCATGAAGTCGTCTACTTGAACGAAGAGCGATGCATACCAAGTAAGTATGAAACAAATGCAGGGGAAGAGAATATCTGGTACCTTGATAACGGTGCCAGTAATCACATGACTGGAGACCGGTGCTACTTTGATCACATTGATAGCTTTATTGCTGGGAAGGTACGCTTTGGTGATGATTCTCGAATAGATATCAAAGGAAAAGGATCCATTGCTTTTACTGATATGTATGGCGAGCCACGAGTTATGACATATGTGTATTACATACTGAACTTGAAGAGCAATATTATAAGTCTTGGGCAAGCAACTGAATCAGGATGCGAAATAAGGATTAGAGGAGGAACTCTAACTATGCACGATCAACACGGGAAATTACTTGCAAAAGCCGAAAGATCTTTAAATCATCTCTACAAAGTTTGAATGGGGATCAGAGAGACTTCAAGGCTTCATTTTTCTGCAACAAGCGAAGCAAGAAGATGGCACACAAGAATTGGACATATAAACTCATCAACGTTGAAGTCCATGTTTGATAAGAAGCTTATTCAAGGGATTCCGGATGTCAAGTTCGAAAAAGAAATCTGAAGCTCATGTTTACTTGGTAAACAAGCAAGACAAGCGTTTCCTCAAGCATCTTCATATAGGACAAATAAGATACTGGAAATGGTTCATGGGGATATTTGTAGACCTATATCTCCAAGCACAGTTGCAGGAAACAAGTATGTTTTTGTGCTTATTGATGATCATACACGTTATATGTGGACAGCGTTGCTAAAGGAAAAGGGAGAAGCTTTTGGAAAATTCAAGAACTTGAAACGGTTAGTAGAACAAGAATCAGGAGAGCGTATACAGACTTTTCGGACTGACAGAGGGGGAGAATTTTGTTTCTCATGAGTTCAACATATTCTGTAAGGACTCAGGTATTAAGAGACATCTCACTGCTCCATATACTCCACAGCAAAATGGAGTAGTTGAGAGGCACAATAGGACCTTGTTGGAGATGACCAGAAGTTGCTTAAAACACATGCACTTGCCTAACCGATGGCTTGGATCTTTCATTGGGTTTGTCACTGGGTTTAGTCACTGAGTCTCCGTCTCTCGGAGATGATATTTCTCTGGGTCAGCCTGTAATAAGTTCTGGAGGAGATTCTCCAGCCATTACTTCTGGATTGCAAGTTCTTTACTCTCTCTCTCTGATTCAACTTGCTCTGTTCTTTGCCATATTGGAATCACATTTCAACCCATTCCTTTGGTATTGTTACTCGATCGTGTAAAACTCAGGTTGCAAGTTCAAATCAATATTTGGCTAAACCACGGAGATCACTAGCTATTAACTTTCCAATGACCAAGATTACAAAAAACTTCTTCGACATTAGTAATAATTTTTTTTGCGAACTCTCTCTCTCTCTTTTTCTGGTTCTCTCTTTCTCTGGTTCTCTCTTTCTCTCTTTACTCTGGAAAAACCTAAAAACATTTGTTGATGTGTAATAAATCCCATTATTAGTTACTGATCGCTGGAGAAGACAACTTTTTCTTGGATTATCCATGATGATGCGCTAAGGTGAGTCTTGTCGTTTTTCTTGGATTATCCATGTTGTTACAATTACACATCTAGTGGAAGAATCAGTTGGAGGAGCTTGTAGAAAGTGCCCACAACTGAACCAAGAGATCAAGCTTCTTCACATGACGTTGAATCAAGTTCCTCTCAAAACCCAAATCACCTAAAATTCTATAATCAAATTTCACCAAATCCCAAAACCCAAATCTCAAAAATTATAAATTCTAATCAAATCTCCTAAAATTACACTCAAATATCCCAAAATTCTGAAATATTAAAATCTCAGCAAATCTCCTAAAATACTCAGTTCAATACACCCCCTTAGATTTTTAACATGTGTTTACCTTACACATTTATAATTGAAAATCTTGATATTACTAAATTTGGGCTAACAACAATATTAAATGCCACCAATGATGAAACTGAAGTTTGGAAACCGAAAACATTGACCGATTTATTATATATTAGTATTATTGTTTAATAGCATTCCATGAAGAATAGCTTTTGACAATTTCTTCAATAAATATATTTTTTGTTTTTTTAACATAATTCAACTTTTCATATTATTTGTTCACAAAAGAGAATAAACACTTAAGTTATGTGAATCTCCACAATCATCACATTACCCTTAAAAATTTTAAATAAGAATTTTAGTTATTTACCGGCTTATATACCTTAATTACATAAGTAAAGATGGCAAAATTAACCTTAATTAATTCAAATATTATAAAGAAGAGTTCCTTCAAACTTTTGCAAGAAGAAAGAAAATGTGAAACTTACTTTTAGTCACCATAAACAAATCTAAAGATCAGCATTCTTGAGGAGCCATCAATGTTAACGAAGAAGACAGACAAAAAAGCAAGACCAAACAAAGACATAAAAAAGTAGCCACAAATATATATTTTTTATCCAAACTCTAAACTTTTTTTTATTCTTAAATTGTAATTTTAGTTGAAATTTAAATCTATTTATTTACTAAAAAATTTATCAAAATAAATAAATATTATGAAAATATAGAATATTATATTTGAATCCAAACTTTAAATATGCAATCCACTTGACTAATAAATAAAAAGAAACAAAAATTGGGTAAGAAGTTAGCGTAAACAACGTTGTTAAACAAGCACGCGTTGGCCACTCGCGAGTTTGGCAAAATGATAATTGAATGAGCTAAGCTTTTCCTCCAAGTGGATAAATTAAATAGATCAAAAAAATCTCCGACAAGATTTAACAAAGAACAGTTAATAATATCTTCTCCGCAAAGACAAAAAAGCGAAAAGATGAGAAGACAATCCTCCACGTGTCATTAGCATCTTTTAACCTGAGCCACATGATACTAGTTTCTCGAAACCCCTCTTTATTATTATTTACGCTTTTTCAACCCAAAATAAAACATAAATGCTTACGTGGCTTATCTTCCCCTTGCTCTTTTAAAGTAACCCCTTGACTCTGCTCCTTTCCCTAAATTACTATCTTCTTTCTATCCCTCACCAAGCAACTCTCTCTCTCTCTCTCTCCCTCCCTCCCTCTTTCAGTTTCAGATTAAGTTTTCCGGCGAGAAAACATCTTCAGATCGAATCTAAAACTTTCCAGTCTTCTTCTCCTACAACCATGGCTATGCAGGTGTGTGAGATCTTTCTGCTTCTTATAAGTTCTTATTCTTATCTTATGCAATCTTGATTTTGGTTTTTGTCACGATTGTTATGTTTAAGTCTTGTTTATTGGACAGAGGTTATGGAATCCAGACAGGTTTTAACCTAATATTAGGTTTATTATATCCGAGAGAGAACTAGGTTTTTTTGTTGTTGTTCTTATTTCAAGATTAAAGCTCTATGTATGAGAGAACTTGGAACTGAAGATTATTCGATTGTGGCAGGTTAAAAATTGTGTTAATAGACCAGGCGATTTGTGGGATATTATGTCCGGTTGTTTACTACTCTTAATGTATTGATGCTTTTATTAGGTAAGAGCAAGTTTTTTAATTCCCTAATTATACTACTGGTGGTCTTGACTCTTCTCGATGCGTACTAGTGTTACGATTCTTTGCAAATTTTACTTACAAAACATTTGTATTAAGAGACTAATTGTAACTTTTGGATTTGTGAGTATAGGAACGTTGTGAGAGTCTATGTGACGGAGGTTCCGATGAGCTTATATCTTCCACAGATGCCTTTTACCTCAAGGTACTTATTGTTTTTCTTTAATCTCTTTCTTTGCGCTTGATTTTGTTTCAGATTTAGAACTTTGAGATTAATTGGGAGTTTTGTTTATTTTTATTAGACAAGGAAGCCTTATACCATCACTAAACAAAGAGAGAAATGGACTGAATCAGAGCATCAGAAGTTTGTTGAATCTTTGAAACTCTATGGCAGAGCTTGGAGACGAATCGAAGGTGTGTGTGCTTATCTGACTTTAGAGAGAGAGTCTAAAATGCACATTTCTACTTATTGGGTAGAGTAGAGATCTGACTTTAGTTGATTCTTCCTTTGAAAACAGAACATGTTGGTACAAAGACTGCTGTTCAGATTCGAAGCCATGCTCAGAAGTTTTTCTCTAAGGTTGCTCGTGATTTTGGTGTTAGCTCTGAGACCATTGAGATCCCACCTCCAAGGCCGAAGAGAAAGCCGATGCATCCTTACCCTAGAAAGCTGGTGATTCCAGATGCTAAAGAGATGGCTTATGGTGAGCTAACCGGAGCCAACAAGCTGGTTCAGGATGAAGATGACCGATCTCCAACATCGGTTTTATCAGCTCATGGCTCAGATGGCTTAGGTTCCATCGGTTCAAACTCTCCTAACTCGTCTTCAGCTGATTACCAACACTCACCGGTATGTTGTTACACGACACAAGTTGTGATATAGTTTGATAACCAGTATTCTTGTTTAGTCTTGAGTCTGACATTACTAAACTTTGACAGGGGCATGAGTTATCGTCTCACACAGAGGAATCACTGTCTCCAGAATCAGAGACCAAACAAAGCCTTAAGCTCTTTGGAAAAACTTTTGTAGTTGGTGATTACAACTCTTCAACTAGCTCTGATGATTCTGAAGATGTCAAGAAGAAGCTAGACTCAGAGACACATGAGTCTGTTCTATGTTCTTCTTCCACTTCTTCTTCGGAAAACATGGAAACAGAAATGACACTTCGGGTATCACCGGAGTTTAAAAGAAGCGAGAGATCGGCTTTCTCTCAGTTGAAATCGTCGGTTACCGAGATGAGAGGGTTCATGCCTTACAAAAAGAGAGTAAAGGTGGAAGAAAACATTGACAATGGGAAAATGTCATATCCTCTGTGGTGAAAAATGTAAATCCTTACTCAAAGTTAGTTGTGTAACTCTTTTGATCTCAATTTCAGTTTCTGTGTATAAATGTCAGAGAATTAGGGAAAGTTATTTTTTTCTTGGGTTTAGATTCGTAAGATCACTCCAAAGTTCCATGCCTTCCCATGTAATTAACCAGTCAGAAATTGAGATCCTTGTACTTACATTTTTATTTGATCAATCAAATCTTCTTGATACTCTAAATTGTTGTGCAATGGTCTCTCTTTCAATGCATTAGTAGTGCCTATCAAAGCACTTCATCATAGAGGATAGTGTTACAATTTTATTAGTTAAATCAAATCTTCCTGATAAGTCTTTAACAATCTTCAAGTCTCTGCCACGGCTTTACTCTGTTACAAGACTGAAGCAATTCGATGAGTTTAATAAATAAAAATGCATACAGATATCAAAGTTGATACAATACGAAAACAAGATTACTTTCATAATCGTTACCTAAATATTATAATAAACCTAACCATATTTAGGCTAATATTAGATGCTCAGTTGATACAACTTGCCTATAAAACATCAATACATGAACCAATTTCAGTAGGAAAAAAAACCTCTAAACCATAATTCACCCTAATTTTGATCATCCTCCTCGTACGGAACTCTACGACTCAAGGGACACGAATTTCGCCGAGCAAGCCACTCACAAATACAGTTTTGATGAAACGAATGTAAACACTTAGGCATCATTCTGATGCTGTTCTAATGAATCTCTGGTGACGAGTCCGACAACTGCTCTAGACATATTGAACACTTCTCCAAATCCACGGGTTCCACAGTTTGCTCCTCAAGCAACCTTTGAAACACATCAACCGAAGCACACCACTCTATGGAACCGGCTGATGTAATATAATATGGAACGGTCTGATGTAACATAATATGGAACGGTCTGATGTAACTTGACCGTTGATTAATTATTCCCCCTTTTTATTTAAGTTACTAATTCATATTTTCCTTTTTTCTTGTTATTATATATTTTTTTTTTACTACAGTTTACATGCTCACAGCCAATTGGAAGAAAAAGCATTTACATAGGTAATGTGATGCGACTCTACTCTAGCGCGACGCGCCAGTTTGTCTGCAATACCATTCTGTGAACGGAAAATTAAGATTAGGGAAAAAGACAGGAACTCCTCCTTATCTACTTCAATCTCATCCAGATATGTCTTGAAAGCGGGCCACACGGAGGGCGAAGATACCATCTTCACCAAATCAGAACAGTCAGTAAGGAAGACGACACTCTCGTTATCCGCTCCAATCATGCACCTCATTGCCCAAATTAGAGCTTCCACTTTTGTATGGAGAGGTGACAGATTACAGCGAAGATTAGATGCACCCATAGTAGGAGATTCCCCCTCAGAGGAAGTGCAATACCATCCTCTGCCGGCATACTGGTCTGTCACTTTCTTTTTTCTTGTTAATCTAACTACAAAACCATGTTTTAGTCTCCACCGTCAATTTTTTTTCCTTTCATTTTTGGTGATTAAATCTACCCGAATTCAAATCGGTTATTGTACCGGAGTTTATGGCTGGTACTGGTTCAGTTAGTTCCGGTTTTTGTGGATTGAAGTTAAACCAAAATTAACGTTCTATGGTATGAGTATGACATACGAATATCTGGAGAGTCTAAATCTGGTTTCCCTGTTTTGCCTCTTCCGCTAATTGTGTCTGTGTCTAAACGATGTCATACGCTTTTGGAGAGTATTTGATGTCTGTTCTGCTCACCTTATCTTTGAAATAATCTAGAATCCCCTATTATTAATTCGGAAGTACAAAGATAACATTACTATGGATAGTTAACTACAATCAAGTGCTATAATAAACTATATAATCAAATGAAATCAAATCATTAAAGATATCTAAGACATTGATTGTTCTTAATCCTCCACTCCTTTTTTTTCATTATTATAATTGTAAGAAACACCTGCACTATTTCATCAATTGATATTACCTTTCCTCACCACTGAATTTTACCATTCATAGATCTCGCCAAAAGATGTAAACAAAAATAGTGGACTATCTAAGCAAATCAAAAAATATATAAACAAAAATAGTGGACTATCTCAAGCTTTGTTCTATTACAAGGGAAAAGAATCTGGGATTTTAAACACAAACAAAAATAGTTGACAATCATAAGAAAGATTTACTGACTTCTATTTACAATTATTTCAATGGTTTTTTCTTTGTCAGTATTAAAGATTTATGTATATACATCCACTTTTGTCGAGAACGCGTTTTTTAAAAAAGGAAATATATATCGAGATACTCCATTAGTAACAAACAAGTTTGTTAGTCACTTTAGTGTATTAGTCCGTTTAGTATATTAGTCACTTTTTTAAAATTAATTGAAGAAATAGGCAGTTTTTCTTAAAATTTTGAAAAATAGACAATTTTTAGCTGTTGTGAGATAGAGAATTTATGAGAGAGAATAAGACAAAAACAAATATAAAGACCAATATATCCATAACCATGTGTCATAAATAGAGAGTTTTATTTGTGGTTCCAATTTTAGAGGAAATGAGAAATGAAATATGACAAAAAAAAAATGTGGGATCCAATTTTGAGGTATTTGATCTAAAAATTTAATGTTTCATGACCCATTTAAATTAAAAATATTCTCTCAACTAACATCAAATAACTTTTATTTTTAAATTTAGCACTATAAAATTTTTAAAATTAAACACTAAACTCTAGATACTAAAACTCTACCCCACAAAATTATATATTAGGTGTAAAATAAAAAACTCAAATGTAAAAAAATATTTCAAAAAAATATTTTAAAATATTGTAATAATGTCAAATAATGTTATTTTAGTGTACCATCTGGTTTAAGTGTACAATCAGGGTTTTGGTGTATCATCTGGTTTGGTGTACCATATGGATTTAGTGTACCATCTGGTTTTGGTGTACAATCTAGGTTCAATGTCCAATCTAGGTTTGGTGTACAATATGTATTTGGATCTGGTGTATCATCTGAGTCTAGCATACCATCTAGGTTTGGTGTACAATATGCATCTGGATTTGGAGTATCATCTGAGTCTCGCATAACATCTACATCTGGTGTACCATCTGTGTCTAATATACCATCTGAATATGGTGTACCATCTAGCTCTGGTGTATCATCTGAATCTGGTGTATCATCTGAATCTGGTATACAATCTAGGTTTAGCATATCATCTACATCTGGTGTACCATCTGGGTCTAGTGTACCATCTGAATATGATCTACCATCTAGCTCTAGTGTACCATCTGAATCTAGTGTACCATTTGAGTATGGTGTACCATCTGAATCTGGTGTATCATCTAGATCTTGTGTACTATATGGATTTGGTGTATCATCTGGGTGTGGTGTGGTGTACCATTTGGATTGGTTTATCCTCTAAGTTTGGTGTATCATTTTGGTTTAGTGTATTATCTAATTAAATTTTCAAAATGAAAACCCTACAATCTAAATACTAAATCCTATCCCTTCAATATTATACCCTAAATATAAAATAGAGAATCCCTGCCTAAACAAAATCTAAAACTAACAAAAAATATTGTATAATGTGTGAAATAATATAATTCTAGTGTATAATCTGAGTTTTGCGTACCATCTGGGTTGGGTGTACCATTTGAGTTTAGTATACTCTCTGGGTTTGATGTACCATCTAGATAAATTTTCAAAACTAAACCCTATACTCTAAATACTAAAGTCTATCCCTTCAAAATTATACCCTAAACGTAAAATAGAGAACCCAAACCTAAAAAAAAATCTAAAAACCAACTTAAAATATTGTAATGTGTGAAATACTGTTATTCTGGTGTACAATCTGGGATTGGTGTACCATCTGGGTTGGGTGTACTATCTGGGTTTAGTGTACTATCTGGGTTTGGTATACGTGGACCATCTAAATAAATTTTTAAAACTAAACTCTACACTCTAAATACTAAACCTTATCTCTTCAAAACTATACCCTAAATGTAAAATAGAGAACACAAACCTAAAAAAAAACTAAAATCTAACTTAAGATATTGTAATGTGTGATATATTGTTTTCTAGTGTACAATCTGGGTTTGGTATATCATCTAGGTTGGATGGACCATTTGAGTTTATTGTACTAATTGGGTTTGGTTTACCATCTAAATAATTTTTTAAAACTAAATCCTACACTCTAAATACTAAACAATATCCCTTCAAAACTATACCCTAAACGTAAAATAGAGAACCCAAACCTAAAAAACTAATTCTAGAAATTTGGACAGTTTATGAAATTTCTAAAAATTAATTTAAAATATTTTAATGAGTCTAATAATGATATGTTGGGAAGTTTATGAAATGTGTGATATTATTGTCTATAAAACTTGTTTTAGTGTTGTTTTAGCATATTTCTCAAAAATCAAGCACACATCTAAAATCAAAACACATAAATCAATTAAGAAAATGATTTATTCATTTGTAAAAATAATTGTTTTTTATTTAGGTTATTATTTTGGTCATGTGTAAAAAAAAATAAACTGTATAAAGTTCATCATTTATTAAAATATACCTTTGTTATTAGACTGATTTTTATTAGGCTATTTAACAACAAATTTGTCTTTAAGTGGATAAATAAAAAAAACAAACAAGGTTAAAAATGTCATTTTCTAAATGTTTCTCTAAGGGCATCACCATGGTGATCCTTTTTGGGATCTCAGATTTATTTTATTAATATTTTAATACAATAATATTATCTAATTTAATTAGTTATTTTTTTTAAAAAATAAACCAATCAGATCGTGACACATAAGCGAGAGAGGGTCAAAAGAGTGTCTCTCTGTATCTGCTACGAGACCTTGTGTCTCTCTCTTTCCTCAGCTTTTTTTTTTTTTTTTAATTAAAGACACTCTTCTCTAGATGATAGATGGATTTGCTCTAATAGAACTTTCCATTAGAGAAGAAAGAGAAAAGTGTCTATTTCTTAAATTTGTTTTCAAAAGTGTCTTACTTTTCAAATTATTTGTTGAAAAAGTGTCTACTTTACCAATTAAGTCTTGTTATAAATAACATTACGATTGGCCACTTAAGTATTTACCGGCACACAATTTCACATTCTTTTGCAGATTTCTTCTCAATCAAGTGTTGGATTAATGGAGATATGAAGCTTGGTTGTTTCGGTGAACCCTAATTTATCTTCCTTTGAGCTTCTTTCTCGTCCTGTACCTCCCATCACTCGCTCACTCGTTAGGTTCAAATCAGCTAAACAAGCCCCCGCACCATTCATAGGGTTTCGGCGTCGAATAGTGATCAAACTTCTTCAACTGATGTGAGACCTATTTACGTCCCGACGTCTCCCAATCGCGAGCTCCAGACTCCTCACAGTGGGTAAATTGAAAATATGAACTTAATAAATGTTCTTTTCCTACTTTGCTTGTTAATCAAACAATGTTGTTTTTAACTTTCGTAAAAAAACAATTTACAGATACCATTTCGATGGATCAGCAACCAAGTTCTTCGAGGGGTGGTATTTCAGGGTTTCAATCCCAGAGAAGAAGAAAAGTTTTTGCTTTATGTATACTGTGGAGAATCCTGCATTCCGGCAGAGTTTGTCACCAGTAGAAGTTGCTCTATATGGACCTAGGTTCACTAATATGATTATTAGGTTTTGATATGTTATTAGAATTATGGTATTATTCATTTTTAATTAGATTTAAGGTTTTATATAATTTACTTTTAATAGGAGAGATAGGTCGGTTTGTAAGGTTCTATATAAGAACCCTCTTATGCTAATGAGAAGGAGAAGCTCCAACAATTAACCTAATTCTCAAAGAGAGAGTTGGGTTAAAGGGGGTTTTAGCTAAATCGTTTTCATTCTCTTAGCTTCAAAACGGCACCTATTACTAGAAACAAGGCAAAGGCTGCGGCTCATAACAACTTGGTATCAGAGCCAACCGAAACCATGGGAGAGATGGAGTCAATAACAGCAAACTCTCGCAACTCGTGAAGGCAATCAGTGACTTGACAACAAAGGTGAGCAGTATGGATGAGCGACTAGAACCCATGGGAGCTGCGTTGGGATCTCTTCAACAGACTGTTACGGTTCAGCAAGCAGCAATTGCTCAAACTGTGGCAACCCAGGAGGATTTCCGTGAGCAAACTCTCTCCTCAATGGAAGCACTTCAAAAAAAACAAGCTAACTTGGCCGACGAGGAGGGAAAAGAACAACTGCAGAGGGCTTCATCTGGAGAAAGATTTGATGCGGAATCCAATAAGAACTGGTTGGAGGGATTTGGATCTGCTTCAAAAAGAGTGGGGACTCAAGACCTTAACATTGGGCAGGGAAACACAAAATCAAGAGGACCATGGGCTGTACGAACCATGGGAAGGGAACAAGGACATCGGCGAGCAGATGGAGGAGGAGATTGGCCTGTTCGCTCCATCGGAGTGGAGGTTGATGATTTTTATCCAGAAGATGATCTTGTGACAGGAAAAAGGGAGACTAGAGGAGAGGAAGAGAAATATAAGGTCTTGGGGGATAAATCTGGGTCGTCAAGATATACTGTTGCCCCATCTAGGATGGAATTTCCTCCTTATGATGGCACCACTAACGCCATGTAGTGGCTACAAAGGTGTGAAGATTACTTTGATGACCAACGAATTTTTAATGACGATGCTAAGGTCCGACAAGCCACTTTTGTTCTCACAGGCCATGCATACCATTGGCATCACAATTTGCGCCGTTTAATAACAAATCGGCTCAGTTGGGCTGAGTTTTAAAAAATTTGCAAGAGCAGATTCGGAAGAGCAGATGGTGTGAATCCAATAGGGGAATTATGTAACTTAAGACACACGGGAACAATGGATGAATATTGTGATCACTTTGAGGAATGTTTGGGACGACAAACTCGCTTAACAGGAGAACAACAGCTTTGGCAGTTTTGTGCGGGGCTAACCGATAGCTTGCGAAAAGAAGTCGAGTATCTCCGACTTGAAACGATCTTTGAAGCTATGGAGTATGCACGGGATAATGAATACAAGATTGAAGGTGATAAACGTACTCGGACATTTGGAGGTCACTTTGCTCCAACAGCTAGATATTCAATTCCGCTAACTAGGTCAGCATTGGCAGCAAATGGTGGGAACCAAAGCGGAAAAGACAAGGAAGCTCAGTTTCCCCAACAAACAGAAGAGAAACCAGCTCCTCAACAACAATTTTTGAAGAAATTGACCACCACAAAAATGGCAGAGCGACGAGCAAAAGGTCTCTGCTTCAACTGTGATGAATTCTTCACCCGAGGGCATGTTTGCAAACCAGTTCTTTTTCAAATCACGGTAGTCAATGATGGGGCTAATCAAGACGACAAACCAATTGAAGAGGAGGACATGCCATGAGCTGACGCTTGAGGACAAGCTTCAAGTGGAAGAGGGGAGTAATGATATGATTATTAGGTTTTGATATGTTATTAGAATTATGGTATTATTCCTTTTTAATTAGATTTAAGGTTTTATATAATCCCCTATATATTAATAGAGAAGCATATTTGCAAAAAAAAGCTGATGTGTCAGCGTTACAGAGCTCTGGACACTTTTTATCAAACAACCCTCAAAATATCAACTTAATTACAGCTTTCTGCCATTCTATTTTATATTAATTTTTATAATTTAAATCCCTAAAAATACCTGATCGAGTTTAATAATATCACTTTTAGGGATATAATAAATCATAAATTTAATACCTGATTGGATTTAATAATAAAATTATTAGGGTCAAATTAATCATATATTTTATACCGCATATATAGTGGTTTGTTAACATAAAATCCATATATAAAATGATGTAAATTTTTTTAATAATATATTTTTTTGGGTCTAATGATTTATATATTACGAAATATTAAAATTTCAGCATAATGATTTTGTAAAAAAAACAAACAAGGTCACAACACATTACATAACAGATTATTTGCCTATTTTAATCAACTGATGGTAAATAGAAAACTGTTATTTAAAATTACTAGGATTTATAGTTCAGGATTTACTAGAATTTATCAGAATTTAGATCTCTATTAATATTAAAAATTTAATATTTAAACAAAAATATAACAATTATTTTTTTTTTTAGTTTTGGATAACAAAATAAAAAAGGGTATAAGGAAAGCCTCAAACGAATATTCATCACCTCACTAATCTGTTTAATGCCCTATATTTTAGGAACAAATAAATCTTACCAGTGAAATAAATTTAATATTTCCAAAACATATGGCTGGATCACTGCAATTATAGTTGGCGAATCAAACGAATATCCTTGATTATAGTTGTTTACAAGATTATCAATAATTATAGTTGTTTACAAGATATGACGTGTTACTATAATTAGCTCATACAAAAGTGATTTCAGTTTCAAAATAAATTTACCACATTGATAAATATAAAACAGAGATACTCTAACCCGAAAAAGAATCATATACACTACACTTAAAGGTCTTAATATATTTACAGAAACCATTCAACTTGATTTGCGTAATCATATCTCCCAAATAAATCCAAAATCAAATACCTAATCATATTTTTCTAATTTGCTTAATTGGAGGGGTTTTGAAAAAATAGAAAATAAAATCCTAATAGAAATTATTACCCTTATATATTCGTTCTTCCAATCACCATCTAAACCACCATTTCACCACGCAAACAAAATCACAGTTTACAAGTACTCTATCTTTTAATCTCTCATGGCTTCTTTCAACAATGTTTGTGACTTGAAACCTTTTACAAATATGTGAAAGAGTAAGGTGAAGATCATACGACCGTGGAAACAATACTCAGCTACTACGAGTAAAACAATTGAAATGATCTTGATATATGCTATTATTGATAATGAGATTGTTTTAAAATTCCCCACTTATATATACTCAACTTTTTATAGCGTTTTGAAATTAGAGATTAACTAATATTATTTCCATTGTTTATATATAGCATAAAACTTTTGTATTTGTCATCTATTTTATTGCAATGATGTTTTAACTAAAGCACGCAGATTAAATTTTTTTTACTTTTAACAAGTTCAACCAATCAGAAACAATACTGCATAATATAAAATACTAAACTAATCTAAAAGTTGCATAGAAACTTGAAAACATCCTATATTATGAAACAAAAAACTTCTCTAAAACATCTTATATTTTGAAACGGAGGGAGTATATGTTTACTGTTTACATTATATAATTTCTATTTTTTATAATAATTATATTTTTATTATACCAAATCTTTAAAGGGGGACAAAATTCAAGCTACCGTCAAAAAATTGGCAAAACAGATAATTCAAATAAATTATATAGCAAATACAAAAAAATTTGTTATATAATTTGTTTTTTGTATTTTTTTTGACAAAAAAATACAAAAAAATATAAATAATTTTCAGTAGCATATTCCCGCGTGAGGCAGGGATCCTCTACCTAGTTTACTTTTAATAGGAGAGATAGGTCGGTTTGTAAGGTTCTACATAAGAACCCTCTTATGCTAATGAGAAGGAGAAGCTCCAACAATTAACCTAATTCTCAAAGAGAGAGTTGGGTTAAAGGGGGTTTTAGCGAAATCGTTTTCATTCTCTTAGCTTCAAAACGGCACCTATTACTAGAAAGAAGGCAAAGGCTGCGGCTCATAACATTCACTGGTGTCGGAGCCCAGATTCTTGGCGCTAATGATAAGTATCTTTGTCAATACACACAAGACTCTCACAACTTCTGGGGAGGTATACTTCTTGCTCCTTAAGATTGCTGTCTGTTTCATGACAATAAGAAGTTAAAATATGAGGTCGTTATTGATCTAATAAGTCTTTTGTTATATTCTTTGGTGCTGGTGTTGTTTTCTTTAACGTACATATATTAGTTCACATGACTTTAAAGGTTCACCTAATCATTTTACTCATGTATAGATCGACATGAGCTAGTTTTGGGGAATACTTTTCATGCAGTGCCAGGCACAACTTCTCCAAACAGGGAGGTTCCTCCAGAGGTTAGAGAAAAAGAATCGCATCAAAATACTGTTTTGAAAGGTTGATATGTAAAGCATAGTGTTTGATTGTAGGAATTTAACACAAGAGTGTTAGAAGGATTCCAAGCTACCCCATTTTGGCATCAAGGTCACATTTGCGATGATGGCCGGTAATTATCTGATTCGTTGCACTGCAACAAGCCAACAAGATATCACTATATTATAAAAATATTGGATACTGATATTTTTAATGAAAAGTTTTTGGATTCAATTTACTTGTTTTGGTAGGACTGACTATGCGAAAACTGTGAAATCTGCTCGTTGGGAGTATAGTACTCGTCCTATTTACGGTTGGGGTGATGTTGGAGCCAAACAGAAGTCTACTGCAGGCTGGCCTGCAGCTTTTCCTGTATTTGAGCCTCATTGGCAGATATGCATGGCAAAAGGCCTTTCCACAGGTTTGACCTTTGCTCTCTTTATTTTCTTAAGTTAGTAGAAAATTAAGAAAGAAATCATTTACTTGCTTTATTATCCTCTTTTAATCAGCAGAAATTAAACTGTTACTTTAGTTCTTATGTTTTTTCTCTTGATTTTGCAGGGTGGATAGAATGGGGTGGTGAAAGGTTTGAGTTCCGTGATGCACCTTCTTATTCAGAGAAGAATTGGGGTATAGGCTTCCCAAGAAAATGGTTTTGGGTAAACAGATCTTATACCTTCTGTTACATTGTCTTGTTGCAGACTTTAGGCATCTAGTTGGGCATGTGTATATACCACCCACATGTACTACTACACTTGAACCCTGTTCGATAGCTTTATTTGTCAATGTCTCTTTACAGGTCCAATGTAATGTCTTTGAAGGAGCAAGTGGAGAAGCAGCTTTGACAGCTGGTGGTGGTTTGAGGCAGTTGCCTGGATTGAACACATATGAAAATGCTGCACTGGTATGCCATGAGAAAGTGAATGAATCTACAATGTTTAGAAGGCAAATAGCTTACAAAATCTCTGTGCAGGTTTGTGTACACTATGATGGGGAATTTTACGAGTTTGTACCGTGGAATGGTGTTGTTAGATGGGAAATGTCTCCCTGGGTTATTGGTATGTAATTGCAGAGAACGAAACCCATATGGTAAAATTTGTTTTTCTTCCTCAGATTCATTCTGCTTCAGTTTTGACATCATCATATACAATGCCTTCTGGCTAGATTCCTGAGACTCGATGAATGTCTCGTGGCAGGTGGAACTAGAGACAAGAACAAATGAACCGGGTACACCTCTGCGTGCTCCTACCGCAGAAGTTGGACTAGCTACTGTTTGCAGAGATGTCACGGTGAATTGAAGTTGCAGATATGGGAACGGCTACATGATGGAAGTAAAGGCAAGGTATATATGCATGCAAATGTTAAGCTAGTCCCAAGGCAGTTAAAACAAGATTATAAACGTTGTTGGTTATGGTTAATAAATGATGCAGGTGATACTAGAGACAAAGAGCACAATGGCAGCGGTGGAGATAGGAGGAGGACCGTGGTTCGGGACATGGAAAGGAGATACGAGTAACACCCCCGAGCTACTCAAACGGACTCTGCAGGTCCCATTGGATCTTGAAACCGCCTTTGGTTTGGTCCCTTTCTTCAAGCCACCTGGTCTGTAAACATTGATGAGGACATTATAGGAGCAATTTTTAAAACCAATTCTGACGTCACGCCCGTTTGTGTGTGGTTTGGTTTGACACAACAATCATCAATGGACTATATAATGTCCACTCATCAATGTAAACTTTATCTCTATGGTGAACTTGTTAGAAATCTTCTAAACGGATCTATATTTTTATGTTGGACTGGATAATCAATCCGTAAATGTTTTCGAAATTCAACTCTACAAATGTACTAACTTTTTGATATCAACTCTACAAGTCTATTTCTATACTATCAAACAACTTCACATCAAATATCTGATCGTCAAAATATGGCACGAATATTTTGCCTCTCTGACGTTGTTGACTCTTTCTATGTCAACTTCAGTGCCTTGTGGTCGCAAAGCGTCAATATCACTTGTATGTAGTTACGACTTAGAGAGGTCGTTTATTGAAGAAACGCTGTTTTATTTCCAAAACCAAACCCAACAAAATATGTAACAGTTTTTTATATAACCAAACAAAATGCAATACGATAATCTAAAGCTAATTTGATTAAACTTATTTTGCAAATGACCAAACCAACAAAACCCTCTTTTTAAGCCACATATCTTGCTCTGTGTTCTCTCCCTTTTCCAATAATGAAAACAGGACAAGAAAAAATGTAGACGAAAAAATTAGTTATTTCTTTTAAAAATTTAGTTTGGCCGACAATTATATAACATGCATTGTGCACTATTGATATTTTCAAATTGTTTTACAAATTTCATTTTAGTCCTTGTAATATATATATATTTTACAAATAATTCTATTAAATTCAATTGTTAGAAATATATCTATATAAATTCAAACACACTAAATTATATTGATATATAAAAGATATACAATTTACAAAAGATATTTTTTTACAACAATATTGCAATAATTGATCACATATGGGAGCACTATGAAAATAGTTATATTAAGTCTTTTATACTTTTTTTTTTCAACAGTCTTTTATACTTTTACATGTATTTTTTTTTTTATGTTTTTTGAAAATTACATATTATTTTGTTTAATCATATAAGATCTTGTACTTTTAATATTGTTTGATCTAATTTTAAATTGTGTGTTTTATATTTATCTATGAAAGTTTTAATCATTATAACTAATTATTGGTAATATTGTGGACTATAATATAAATATACAAAAATTAGAAATAAATTTGAGGTTACATCATTGAAATCAATAACCCTCAAATGCTTATTTTGAAGGTATGTATGTTCGGATGTTTCCTTAAAATGAAGGCTATTGTTGGAGATACTATTAGAATTTTCCACTTTTTTTTGTGCAACGATTGGTTTCATTAGGAAACTTAAGTTTGGGTCAGACCCATTGTAACATGTGCCAAGGCCTCTTTTGCCAGTGAATCGGCTGAGAGGTTAAGGGCACGAGGAACAAAGGAAAACAAACAGTTGGTAAAAGTTTTTGATAGCTTAAGGATATCGTAATGAATCTCGTGAATCTCCTTTGGATGAAGATCCGAATTGAGTGTTGTGACCAGCTGAGCTGAATCAGTAGCAAATGTGACTTTAGTGAATCCAAGAGTTCGAGCATGGGAGATAGCTTGTAACAGCGCCAGTGCTTCGGCCAACAGTGGATATGAGACATTCTCCGCAGAGCCCGAGTCTTGGAAGATCTCCGAACCTGAATGGTCAGAAAACACCCAGCCATGACCCGCTTGTTTGTCCGGTCTCCAAGCTGCATCTGTGTTACATCTGAAGGTAGACATATCCGTCTGTATCAGGGTCGATGCTGCAGGGGGTGGGGCGTGGGTCAGTAAAGTGAGGAATTGAGCCATGCTCCATTCTTTTGCTTTTGTTATTGCTTGAGTAACAGCCTCATGTGGTTGTATATGGCGGTGTTGGAAAACCCTTTGGTTTCTCGCTGACCATAAGGACCAGAAGATCCATGGGGCTAGTGGGATATCAGCCAAACCTACTGGTGGGAGGCAGAGTAGATTTTTGGTGGCTTCAAATCCAGTTCTAAAGTCTTGGATTTGGGGAGGGAGACCGGGGATTTGGATCGGTATGCTTTGCCAGATCTAGGTCGCAAATGGGCAAGTAAAGAATAGATGCAAGATGGTTTCCTCCGTTCCACACGAGCTGCATACAGCGTTACTGATGATGTTTCGACGTCGAAGATTCTCTCCCACTGGTAAGGCGTTTTGGAGTGCCTTCCAAATGAGGAGTTTAGTTTTGGGGGGGGGGGGGGGCACTTCAGGTTCTAGAGTTTTGTCTTCCAGTTAAACTCATCAACGGGTTGGTCTCCCGTAAGAGTATCTTCTTCATCGTTTAGAGCTTCATAGTACCCAAATCTCGTAGAGTAAACCCCCGAAGTTGTGGGTAGCCATGCCCAAGAATCCGGTCCTCCCTTCTTGCTAGGATGTAAGGTTAGGATCTCCTTCTCATAACTTGGTAAGATATCTCTTATCTTTTCTTTGTCCCACACATTCTGACCCGTTTGCATTAGGTGTGCCACTTTATCCAGATGGGCAAATTCTGTAGCTGGACCGGTGGGCATGAGAGGTTTCTCAATCAAGAGACATGGTTCTCCCCAGATTGGGGTGGTTTCTCCATTACCGATCAACTTACTAAGATGAGGCTTGAGAAGGTCTCTGCCTATGCAGATGTTTCTCCATCCATGCGATGCCGAGTTTGGAACCTTGCAGTGTAGGAAGTGTGAGCTTGGACAGTATTTCCCCAAGAGTACTCTTCCTAACAGGCAGTTTGGTTTGGTAAGGATTCTCCAACTGGCTTTTGCTAATAGGGCATCATTAAACTTCTGAATATCCCTAAATCCTAGGTCCCCTTTGCTTATAGCTCGTGTCATTTTCTTCCATGATACCCAACACATCTTTTTTTCTCTGTGTTGGCATCCCACCAGAATCTTGTGAATGCAGATTGGATGCGTTTGCAAAGAGACATTGGGATTTTGAAACATGTCATTGTGTACGTTGGCATTGCTGAAAGTACCGCTTTAAGAAGGGTTAGCTTCCCTATTGAGGAGAGGAATCTGGATGACCAGTTGCGGGCTCGTTGATTGATTTTATCAATAATACTGGTAAAGAAGTCCTTCTTTTTGCGACCAAATAACTCCGGTAATCCCAAGTATTTTCCTTTTCTTCCCTCGCTAAATATTTTCAGTTCTTGTTCGACTCTGTCCTTTATCGCCTGTGGAGTTTTTGATGAGAAGGTTATTGCCGACTTTTGCAGGTTAATCTTTTGCCCGCATGAGATCTCGTATTTCTGGAGAATCTTCATCAGCTCTTGGTAACATGATGGGTCAGACTTGCAGAAGAACATCATGTCATCAGCAAACAGTAAGTGGTTCACTCTAGGGTTGTTCAAAGAGACTCTGATTCCTTCAAGTTTTCCTGAATCTTGGGCTTTATTGTAGAGGCCTGAGAGTACCTCGCTGCAAAGAATGAAGATATAGGGGGATAGCGGGTCCCCTTGGCGGATCCCTCTTTCCGGTGTTACTAAGCCCTTAGCAGTTCCATTGAGAAAGTAAGAATAAGAGACAGTAACGATACACTGCATCATCCATTGTATCCATCAGGTGTGGAATCCCATTTTCTTCAACACTGCTTCCATAAAGTCCGATTCCAAGCGATCATAAGCCTTGCTCATGTCTGTTTTCACTGCCATATAGACTTTCTTTTTTGCTCCCGAGGTCTTTAGGTAGTGTAGAGTTTCGTGTGTGATCAAAACATTGTCACTTATAGCTCTTTTGGGGACAAGCAGATTGGTTTTTCGAGATAATATTCTGCAGAACAGGTTGAAGTCGCTTGGACAGGATCTTGGCGATGATTTTATAGTACACAGAACATAAGGCAATGTGTCTGTACTCTGAAACCTTCTTTGGACTTGTAATCTTTGGGATCAGTCTCACATGAGTATGGTTGATCTTTGGTGGTAGGATCCCGGAGGTGAAGAAGTTCTGGATCTCTGTAGTGATCTCCTCTCCAATGGAGTTCCAATTTGACTGGAAGAAGCTTGCAGAAAAGCCATCTGGTCCAGGGGCCTTATCAGCATGGATCGAGAAGCAGGCTTTTTTAATTTCCAGAGGAGTTGGAAGCTTAATGAGGGATTCATTGACTTCAGAGGATATACATGGGGAGATAACTTCTCGACAATCTCTGTACTATGGCTCCCCTGGGAGGTGAAGAGGGTCTGGTAATATTTAGATATTTCTCTTTCAATTTCCGCATCTTCAAATACTGGGTGACCTTCCTCTTCTTCAATGACAAAAATATTATTGATTGCTTTCCTTCCTCTGGTAGAAGCATGGAAAAACCCTGTATTCCTATCCCCCAAGGCAAGCCAAAGTTGACGGCTTCTTTGCTTCCAAAACTCCTCCTTAGCTTGGTAAGCCGCCAAAAGTTCTTTATTGATTAGGTAGATTTGATCATTGTCTATTGCATCACTGGCCATGCTGTCCTCCAGTCATTGTCTGAGCTCTTCGATTTTCTGTTGGCTATTAGAGTGTTTCTCTTTATTCTATTTTATAATTACCCGACGACAGAGTTTGATTCTCTCATCTGTGGTTGTGGCGGTTGAGTGCTTCCAGGCTGTCTGGATTAGCTTTTTAACTTCTGCATTGTCTCTTAATCTGCGGTCATAGCGAAACAGACCAGCTTGTTTCTTTTTTTTTCAGAGTTAAAGGAGACAACGATTGGTTTGTGGTCAGAGCCTTCAAAACGTAGGTATTCACTACGACCAGAGGGATAGGCCTCCGCCCAGGCACTATTTGCCATGGCTCTATCAAGATGACAACGAACCAAATGTGAGTGCCTCTGTCCCCGCCAAGAGAGAAAATTCCCAGAGTAGTTAAGATCATATAGATCACATTCTGACATAAAGGTTCTAAGGTCAACAAATGATCCTTCTGATATTACCGGTCCTCCTCTTTTTTCAGAGTTATTAATGGTATCATTGAAATCTCCTGTTAGGATCCATGGACCCTCTCTTGTTTCTGCAAAAGCACGGAGTTCTTCCCAAGTTTGGATTCGTTTTGCTCTGTCCGGCTCGCCATAGAGAAAGGTAGCAAAGAAAATCCTTCCTCTGGCACTAATCTTGGCGTTAATGAAATTCTGGCTAGAACTGATGATTTCTACCTCTGCTCCTTGTTTCTAGAAAAGTGCAAGTCCCCCAGCTCCCGGAGAAAGCGGTGGGATAAGCATATTTGAAGGATAATCTAACCAATCTAGTTTTTGGAGCACTTGTTCTGAACTATTCTTTGTCTCCATGAGGAATAAGAAGTCAGGAGATATTTTCCAGTGAATATCCTTGAGTCGACGAACTGTTATAGGATTCTCCAACCCACAACAGTTCCAACTCACAATCTTTAAGGAAGAGGAGCTGGTGGATTCTGAAAATCCACTCCTTTCTTTCTTGCCGGAATTAAAATGATAGGTGGGGGTGCAGTTGATGACGCTGACTTACTAGCAGGTGAAGGGGGTTCACATACTTGAGCGGGTGAGCGGTTTGGCTTTGAGGATCTAGCTCTACTGGAGTTACCCTTCTCTGTAACATAGGTACCTTTTCCTGAACTAGCTTTTCTTGGGGACCCTTTAGTGAGGTTTCGTTTTTGGGTTTTAGCTCCTGGAAGTAATACATTAACCTTGGTTCCTGTTTTGTGAAGTGGGGGCGCCCTCTGGCTTTTTTACTACTTTGACCTGACGTCTGCTTCAGTCTGGGGAGAATCTCAGGGGAGGGGCGGTTTATATTCTGTGTCGTGTCCATCGTCTGTGGTTCTTTACCAACAAGGGCCGGTGGTTCTCTAGAGGCAGAGGCAAGGATTCTGGAAGCTGTTTCTTCCATTAAGTTTCTTGATTCTCCTTGGATTACTCTTAGTTTGCGAGCTGCACTTTCAGTTGGATCCGTAGATGAAGTGTATTGGACTGTTACTTCCATCAAATATTCCATAACTTGTTCTTTGGAGGGTACTAGTATAGGTGGAGGCTCTTGGGAGGGCACTCTCATTGGTGGGGACTTTTCCCCTGTGGTGATTAGGGTTCTTCTAGTCTCATGGGTTGGGGGACGCGGGGGTGGGGGTGGGGGGTTAAAGTCTCTTTGATCACGTTCTAGAGGTGGCCTGTGGGCTCTAGAATAGGTCGATGAATCATCCCGGGGTTGAGGCGAGGAGTGGGATCTTTCTCTCCACTGCATGTTTCTTGTGAGAGACTTTGAAAGGGATTTTTCTCTGTGGCGGTGTACAGAGACTCGACCCTTATTGGGGTGGTAACGCAATGGTTCCCGTATCTGAGAGGATGTTGCTCTGGTAGGTCGGTGGTGACTGCGACTTAAATCTTCAGCTCTACGGTAGGAGTCAAAGTCCAAACGCTCATAAGGTCTCTTTTGTGGGATTGAGCTTCTCTGTGAGTTGACGCTTCTTATAGGGCTGTGGGGATGTTCTTGAGGTGGTAAGAAATTATTTTCTGGGGTATAGTAGTTCCTCACAGTACCTTGGGAGTTAAAGTTTGAGTTAGGTTTGGTAGTGTGTGCACTTCGGGTTTGTTCTTCTGGTTTCTGTAAACCTGGGCAGTTTTTCTTCTCATGGGTGAGTCTGAGGCAGTGTTGGCAGTGGTTCTTCAGATTTTTATAATCCAGAAAGACAAGGGTTTCAGATCCTGTGGAGAACTCTACAATCGTCTCTTTGGTGATAGGTTGGAGTCCCTCGATAAGAACACGCACCTTCGCAAAGTCTGAGGAAATATCTAATTCCAAGACTTCTCCAATCTCTTCACCTATCGTTTGGAGCATAGTCGGTTGCCAAAAGTGCTTTGGGAGACTTTGGACTTCTACCCAAAAAGGGATTTGCGAGGGGAAAGAGTCAGAGATTGTTGATTCCCATCGTTGGAGAATGACCATCCACTGGTCAAAATGCAAAGGTCTTTCTTCTAGGACTCTTTGGAGATCTTCCTCAAAGTCGAAACAAAGTTGAAAGATACCCCGTCCTAGATCTGATCTTTTTGTTTTTCCTTTTAGGTTCCAGCGTTTCTCCATGAAGGGTAGAAGAGCCCACATAAGCTGATCCGATGGGTTTGTGAGGCGTCCAATGAGGGTAAGGGAATTCTCTTCAATTAGGACAGTGCAGTCTAGTTCCGGTGCTCGGATTCGCTTCTTTGGGAGCGGAGAGTAACCTCATACTACTCCCTTACCTTTTTGATAAGCAGGGATTCTGTTATTCATGGTACCAAGCTTTTGTTTGGAGGAACTCAACCGGAGTAAGGGCAGATTGGTATAGAGATGGTTTGAGATGATTATTCTAGCGTCAAAAATATGAGGAGGGGACTAGTAATCTGGTAAGGCGCAAGATTATGCGGAGGAGGAGGCCGACAGAAGCTTACTTGCGTCCAGTGAAGGGATTGGTGTTTGGGAATTTGAAAGTGGGGAGATGCATCATATCCCGTATGTAAAGTTCCAACGGTTGGGTAAGACCAGCAAGAATTACCTTTTTTTGCTAAAAAGAAGTAGATGAGATCCGAGTAAAAACTTGCTTCATAGTACTTCGGTGGAAACACTGGGACTCGGTGCCTGGGAGAGTTTTCGGTTTTTTCTATCTCGATCGAATTTTCCACTTAAAAGGAAAAATCATCCACACATGTATAACACAATCATGTCCTAATATTTTTTTAATTTTAAAAAAAAATCAGTTTCCCAAAATTTGTAATAATTGTTTTTTTTTCCATGATTTATTTAATTAAATGACCTCTTTAAATGATAAAACCCTAAACCTTTTCGATTCCAAGTAATTTCTCTCCATCGTCTTCTTCGCGCTCGTCTGCTTCCAATTTCAAGTCTCGTTTTCGTATAACAATGGCTAATCGCGAAGATTCTTCCTCACCGGAGATTCGCTGCGTCTTTGTAGAAACCAACCTCGACACTCGTCTCGCGTTACCCATACATAAAGATGAAATCATCTCCGATTTCAAAGGTGAAGAACCCAACAAAACAAAACAAATTCATCACTGAATCGTCTTACTCAATCAATCAGTCCCTGGTGATGTTAATTTTCGAATTACGTTGTTACTGCGTTTCTCTGATTTGTTGTGGTTCTTGGTTTTAATAGACAAATTGCGCAAGGAGCATAAACAAGCTTTCCCTGAAATTGGAGAAATTAATGTTTCTGCCTTGAAGGTATTTTTTTTGTTCATATCCGTTTGTTGTTGTTGTTGATGTAAGCAAACAAGTGATTGATTGAGTGGTTTTTTTAATTCTCAGATTAAACGACGAAGAAAGTTTTATCATTTCTCAGAATCTATGAATGTGTATAAGGCATTTTATGGGATTAGTAAAAACTGGTTTATGTATGTTGATGCTGTAAGAGTTGAGAAGGGTGAGGTCCTGACTATAATGGCTGCTGATGATAATCGTTCATTGGTTGAGAAGGAGAAGGAGATTGCTAATGGTTCACTACTTGTTGATGGTATGCATTCTAAGGCCTTGGTTCTTTACCAAGGTTTAGAAACCCAAGTAGTTGAGAGGAAGACGAGGAAGAGGAAGATTACAAGTTCGGATGAGAAAACTAGTCGAAAGAAATCCAAGGTTGATCTTCATCAATCTAATGTTAGTGCAACCGAGTTATCGAAGGTTGCCTCTCAATCTTGTGTTGTTTCACCAAGAGAAAAGCTAGATGGTATTCTTATGGGAACAGGTAACCTCTGTTTTGATTGTTATGGAATGTACTAGTTCTTCAGAGTGTTGGTTCATTTACCTTTGGTTGTAATATCTCTAATGTTCTGTAGACATTGAAAGCGGCGAGAGAAATGGCGTTAGTATGGGAGAGAATCAGCAAACTTCTGATGCGGACAGGCTATTGGAAGAGAAAATTCCCACTGTCAACTCAGAGCTTGTAGATGGGCATACCAGGGGTGAGATGGAGGATGTGCCAGACAATCAAACTGTTAAAGAAGCTCTAGAAAAGCTAGATGATCTTACGGGAGCAATAGAACAAGGTAAATTTCTTTATTTTTTTTGAACTAAGGTTCAAGTTTGGGATCTTTTTTTATTAGTTGTATGGAGAGTTATGGTAGGCTTACTCTTTTGATGAAATTTCTGTATTTCAATAGATACTGAAAAGAGAGGAGAGATTGCCGATATAGTCATGATTGACCAAGAGAAGGATCTTCCACCTCCTTCAGAACTTGTAGATGGACAGATTACATCACAAGATGATGAAAGAGGTGAGGGAAGCAGATTGACTCCAAGTGCTGTCGATAATGTTCAAACTGCTGAAATGGTGACTTACGCTGAAAACCAGTTGGAAGCTAGCAGTAGTTTGACAACTGGTCTAGCTACAGAGAAGAAGAGAAAGCGAACGAAGAGCTCAAAAGATCACATCAGTCAGCCTCCTGTTACTGCTGCTACCGATACTGCTACTGATAATACTACAGCTTCAAGAGAAATTGTGAACGAGAGAAATGGACTACCTGGAAATGTAGTACGTGTTGATGCTACTTCTGAATCTTATCCAATCCCGAGAAGAGGAAATCTTGGCAAAGGTAATTTCAGTTCTTCACTGGATTTAGTCATTCTCTGCAATCAGATCTCAGGGAGTTTTTAGTATTAACTCATAAATTCATGATGTTATTACTGATTTTTTATTGATTTTTGCTATCCTCTAGGAAGTTTCTATCAACTCATATGATATTATTGTTTGTGTAGAAAATGAGATGGGTGAGAAGATTAATGAAGATGTGGGAAGCGCAAAAGCTAAACCAAGTTCTGTAGATAATATCCAGACCGATAATTTGGTGAGCTACCCAGAAAGTGAGTTGGAGGTTAGCAGTGGTTTGACAACCGGTCCAGCTACAAAGAAGAAGAAAAAGCAAAAGAAGTCCTCAAAGGATCGCATCAATAAATCTACTGCTACTTCTGAATCTATTTCAATCTCGAGAGGAGAAAAGCCTGCCGATACTCTTGTAGACGCAATACAAAATGGTAATTTGGTTTCTTGGTCGAGTATAGTTCTTTATAATTATTTGTCACGGGGAGTATCTATTAATTATCTCATAATTGGTGAATATTTGTAGAAACTGAGATGGGTGACAAATTTGTCAACAAGGTGGGAAGTAGCGAAGCCACACTTATCGATGCTGATAAAATACAAGATGCAAATAATCTAGAAGTTGCTAGTTTGACGAGCACCCCGACTGCCTTGGTCCATGAATCCAAAACGCTGGACCACATTCCGAAATTTACGGATGAAAACACATCTCGTGAACATGAAGTTTCTATGGAAAAAGGTGAAATAGATGCTGATAAGGCTAAATCCGTGAAGTCTACTAAGAAGAAAAGTTCAAAAAAAGTGAAGACCCCAGCTAAAGAAGACACTCTAGTAGATTCTGGTGCACAGAATGTTGTAGATGGAGAGGGGGCTGAGAATGTTATCAGAAATGTTTTAGATTCTTTGCATCAAAGGAACGAAGTGGAGGAAAATCTAACCAAAAGTGAGAAGAAATCAAGCAAGAGATCGAAGAAGAAAGACTCTTGGAACTTTGTGGAGGAGGTCGAAGTAGTAGAGTCTTTGCAGCAAAAGAACGAAGCTGCAGTAAATCTTGAAAAAAGTGGGAAGAAATCAAGCAAGAGATCAAAAAAGAAAGACTCATTGAACACTGTGGAGGTTGAGGCCCAAGTATTGTCAGTTGAGGTAAACAATGCTGCTCAGGTTGAGGCTTCTTCCGTCGACAGCCCAAAAGACACTGATGCATCATTCACGCCAGCTAAGAAGAATACTGAGAGCAATGCTTCACAGTTGAATAAGATTGTTGAGGTCGACGATACTAATGAGGATATCAACCGTTCCATGCAAACTCTAAAAGAGAACGTTGATATGGGAGACAATTTTGGTTCTAGCCAAAAGGATAATATTGTTGGTGATGGTAACAAGAAAGATCAAGTGGCTGGTAGAACTAAATCTAAAAAAGAGAAGAAAAGCCTTTATGGTTACATTGATGGTGCAATTAAACAGAAAGGCGCAGTCAACAAAAAGAAGGAAGTTGTGAAGAAATGCTCTACCCCGGCCACAGTGAACAAGAGTAAGATGAATGTCAAAAACAAGAAACAAGTAGTGAAGAAATGCTCTAACTCAGTCACAGCGAACAAGAGTACGACGAATTTCTTCAAGGATGCCGAGACGTCAGAGGATGAATCTAAGACAACTTCGCATGACTCCACTAAAACTCCATCAAATAATTCATCAGACAATGATAGTGATGTAACTTCGTCTATGTTTAGGAAGCAAGGTATTTGATCAGTCCGAATATAACTTTGAACACACCCTTCTCTCTACCAAATATGCTAATTTTGATTCTTGATTTCAACAGGAAACAATCTGGTTGGAGGAACAAATATGTAAGTGACCAATTAACGACATTATTATCAAATGTAGATACACATACTATGGTCATAAACCTCTTTGCCTGTCTTGTGAAATAGGTTTTCAGGGAGCCTGCAAGATATCCTAAGAAGCTCAAAAAGTTACAAGGTGGCGAAACTTACAGCTTCTCAATCACAACCCGAAGAATTCGTGGATTTTGTCCCGGATAGCCAATTCAACTAAGTTTTATCTAATATCCTTTTGGATCCAATTTTGACCAAAACCTGGAAAAGATGCTTAAATCTTCCAATCACGGTTTTGCTTTTTCTAAGTAATATTGGTACGCTGCTTCTCTGACATTTTATGTCAATCAGGAGTGCTTCAACATGTTAAATCAGTAATCACCTATAATCTTCCGAAGAATCAATGGTAAAAATCAAATATATTTTGTGTTTTGTTTTGTTTCCTTTTATTTGAATGTGCAATCACAACTTGAGCGGTTACATATATAATGAAACTAATGTACGATACAAATAGATAAATATAAGAACTGAAACATCAACGGGGTTTGGACACTTCATTAGTTCTGATTTTAGATGCACTTTTGGAAGATAGCTTAAGCACCAAACAACCTGAAACTTAGTCGTGACTGTGTTCTCCTGCTGTCAAAAATAAAAAAAATAAACAAACAGTTATAACATTAATATATGTAATCTGTGGTGTTTCTAAATATAATTGTTGTAACTTACCCTTTAGCTGATGATGGTTTCACCAAAGGCTTTGGAGGAGGAGGTGGTGGCTGAGGAATATCACTCAATATGGGTATAGTTTTCACCTGTTCCAAGCAAAAATATGGTAAAAGAAAACATTTATGTTTCAAATCACACATATGAAACAAAAAAATGACTAAATTATTTTACCAAATTCCGATATTGAAGATTGTACAAAGAATGGATATATCTTTGCTTTGCTAGTTTCTGATCTTTGTTCAAATGTCTCCAGTAGCTATATGTACTCCCCATGTTTATCACTCTGTTTGCATATATTTTCCATGTGTAGCTGCACATATATAATCATAGAATTATAATTATAACTATCTTGTGATGCTTAGAGGCTTAAAGCGTAACCCAATATAGACAGTTCTATTTATATATACCATTCGTTTATGCGCTGAAGCCCTTCAGTCGAAACTATGTTCCAGTAGTTAGGATCGATATTGCATTTCTCAAAGAAATCCACAATCTTATCGCTTGATTCTTCACCATTGCTCGGGTCAATGTGGAATCCAGAGACACCATCCACAATAATCTCAGCAGGACCACCTTGGTTTGTTGCAAATGTGACCAAGCCACAGCTCATGGCTTCAATGACAGTAAGACCAAAGGCTTCATAATGCGCAGGCTGCACAAAAGCACCTCTTGTATCTGCGATACATCGGTAAAGTTCACCGTTTCTTGTTCTATCTGTTTGAGCTGCGATCCATCTAAACTGACCCTTGAGTTGGTATTTCTCGATCAGAAAATGCATCTTTGTGATCTCTGAGATCTCTTCCCTGTCTTTAGACTTGGTAGGGTCAAAGAATCCTCCAACAATCACAAGGTTGACCAAGCCTCGCAGCCTCTTGTTCTTGGCATACCACTCAGTTAATCCGGTTAAGTTTTTTACAACGTCAAGCCTTGCCATTGAGAAGATGATCGGTTTCTTCTTGTCCATCAAATAACCACTTTTGTTCGTAACCAAAATATCGGTTAGTATATTTTGAAATAAACATAGGTACCACTACCACTATATGGCATAATTATTTTAAATATTATATGTAAACGCAAAGGCATAAATAAACAGTTAACCGCTACTTGAAACCGTATAGTAGTATTATGGATATGTAATAACTATGAAAAGTAAAAAAAGGGAATAGAGACGTTAGACGTACATGTGTTCATCACTCTCATTTTGGCTAAACAAGAGTTCTTCAATGGAAGGATAAAACTTGGTGAATCTCCGGTCTTGTGCGGTAAAAGGGAAGTAAATAGAGTCATCCGCGCCAGGAGCTGCGATGTTAAACCTCGGATCAAAGACATTGATGCCGGAGACAACTCTGTATAGCCCTGGGAGTGTGAAGCTCATGTGGCTCTCGTATTGTCCCGCCCTCTCTTTGCTAACAAAATTGAACCAAAACCAGATAATGTGAAACTATCTCGACTGTCATTAAAATATTGTCTTAATGAAAAGTATTATTTACCTTCCAGCAATCTCTTGATAAGTGCTTGCTATGATGAAATCAGCAGAGTTCATAGAAATTAAGTCTGCCGTAAATTGAGATGAGAAATGATATTTAGGATCAAACTCTTTCCATTTGAGGTCCGAGTCTTCATATTTAGTCTTCTCCAAGGCATGTGCAATAGTTGCCTAGATTTTTTATTTCCACTTTCAGTTAATTTTTTTTTTGACAAAGAAATGAGATTATTGGCCTAAATTTACCAAATTAAATGGTAAGTAACCTGAGTAATTCCAAGTTTATTGGCCATGAGTGAGGCCACCAAGTTTCCATCCGTATAATTTCCGATAATTAGGTCAGGTTTTCCCTCCAAAATATCCAATATTTTTGTTGTTGCATCCTATACTCATATTATTTGCAGTTACAAAAATGAAATTTGGTGAAAAAATATATTCTTATGTATGATTTTTACCTTAGTGAATCTTTCTAGGTAAGGGTAGATATCAAAGCGGGAAACCCAACGACGCAAAATCCCATTCTCTGTTACGAATGGAATTCGAAGAATATTCGAATGTTTGGTACCAAAAATGGGCTCCAATTCTTGGTTGCATTTAGTGTTCTTTGAGTCTGGGATTAATCTTGTCACCTAAAATCAAATTCTTGACATCAATATTGCATTAACCAAGGAAACAACTGTATATATATATATATATATATCAGTATATAATATTGAGAAATACAACAAAATAAGTTCTAGTTGGAAAGATCACAAAAACTACAAATTTGAATAAGATATGTAATAAAAGCTTGATCGTTTGAGCTCAAAAAGCTTTGGTTATGAAAGATTCGTAAGAATTTAGTGAGAGTTCCTAAGTCATTTAACACCGGTACATTCCTAAACTTTTCTTAACCTCTAAAGGTTGTGTGTGGTACTTGAGAGACAAGTTTGCAACATATAGGACACCGTTCAACTCTTTATTGTATATACCAAAACTAATGTGAATACTTGGGTTTCATGATCAAGACTCAAGTTCATTAGAAAGAGTAAATCAAAGAGAACTTACAACGAGAATCTGAGGTTTGAAATTAAGGCCTTGAGAGTTGATTCTGTGAAGCAATTCATCTTCAAGGGCCTTCACTTGGTCAAGAATGTAAACAACCTGACCACCAGTATCAGGCAAACCAAGAACATCGGTTTGACCAAAGTAGCCGTGAACCGAGAAGATGACAACGTTCAAGATTCTAGGAATCCTAGCCAAGAATCGATCAATGTTGCGAGGATCAGGGGCTTGAAGAATCTCCGACAAGATTCTCATTGTCTCCTTTACTCTCCCTGCGCTATCTCCCCATCCTTTCTCAAAACCCCATTCCTTAAACCTGTTTTCGATTTAAGTCTTAAACCGATACGTTAACCAACCTATCGGTTAGCAATGTTCAAAGTTATGAGAAGAGGTGTTAAAGGTTAACCTGAGTTCAAAGGCTTGAAAAGGTGTGTCCTTAGGCAGTTCCGATAGGAAAACATCTGCCAATATCAAACTCATCTCAAGCTTTCTAGCTGTGTTTAGAGTCTCATTCATCATAAGCTTCTGAAAATTATAAAACAACATTGACATAAGCTTAGGATAAGGCTTCAATTATTTATTTGTATTTACGTTTGCATTGCATTTACCTTTTTCCAAATGAATAAAGTTTCTTCTAATATGCAAACACATAAAAAAATATTTTTTAAGAAAATAATATTATTTAAAGACGATATGTCAGGAATTTTTTAAAATCTATGTTTTCTCTTTTTCAAATTACCACTCAATCCTAAAATTCCAAAAACACACGTTAGATTTACGAATTTTCCTAATTTAAAAGGGGCCGTGTAGGTACTATATTTTTTTAAAAACAAATTTAGTGTTTTTGAACCACTTGTTTGGGTAGTATCCTACTATATTAATTGGGAAGTACAAATATAAAACTAATCTTAAAATGTGTAAAAAATTACATTTAATTGTCATTAGATTAAATAATTAATTAAATGAATATTTTTAATTAAAAAAACGAAAATAGGGGAAACATCAAATAAAATAAATTGTAGAAAAGTAAAAAAAATCTGTTAGAATCAAAACTAATTTATACTTAAAAAAAACTAACAGATAAATTTTTTTTTTACATGTTAGTTATATTTTTTTACTTACTTCACAACTATAGCAAATATTTCACAAAGGTTTAAATAATTTTATTCATTACATGCAAATGTTTTATTGACAGGTTTTCAATAAACATTTCAAAATACAAAAATTATCATATAAGCAACAAATTTTTAATCACAAACTATTATAAATAACATAATAACAACATAAATTATTACAAATTTTCATTAAAAAAAAGTTCAGTTGCGGTTTTCCGCGGGATAGTACCTAGTTTTAAGTATTTATCCTTATTTTCTAAGAAATATATGTGGTTTCTGTCTATATATTTTTTTCATGTGCAAAAAAGCAAACGTAAAAACGACATGTACACAAGGTAAAAGAAATTATAGAATAGTGGATTTGATGTGGTTAAAATGAACCTCTCCTTGATGCTCAAGTGACAATAAGTAGTCCACAAGAGAATGCAGGTTATCGTTTAAACGGCCTCCAAGCTTCGAGGACACAAAACTCAACCCGTTTCCTATTGAAGACGACAATGAAAGCTGAGGCAGAGTGAAATTCAACGCACCAAAATCAACCTCCAATGCGTTTTCATCGTTTGCCCTGTTTACAAACTTTTCTAATTAGATCATATATAATGAGATCAAGAAAGCGAAAGTATATATATTTTGGTAAAGAAAAAAGAAGAGAGACCAGTTCTCGTCAAAGAGAAGCTCTTTGAGTTTGAGATATTGCGTGCTCGATAAAGCTTCCACCGAGAGATTGGAAGAGTTAACCTTCACGTATTGCCAATTTCCCGGGTTTCCTCTTACCGCAAATGCCACATTTGGAGGAATTACCACTGCCTCCTGCAGTTTCATTCACATTTATAAGCCTAATTAATTTAGCTCACCAGATTTTTTTTCCAAACCAAGTGAACATATAGATATCTCATCTCTATATGAGGAATACAAAAGTGAATTGATAACAAAATATAACATAGTTTTCCTTAATGAAGAATAAAAAAGGGTTTGAATTCTGGTTTACAATAGTCTACTGTACAAAGTGTTTTTATGGTTTTTAATTAATTAGATAGATTTGTCGTTTTAATCATTTTTAATCTTGTATCTTGCAGTATATTTATCATCCATCATAAGATATTGATATTGATATTGATATGAAACAAATGGTAAGACCTGAGTGAAGCACAAGATCTTGCCAAGATCACCTTCCATGACTCGCCTTCGTTGCGTTACATCATTGATAACAATCTCCATCTCATCCATCAACTGGTTCAATTTCATCACCCTTCTACCTTTTTCAATGTACTTCTCGAGGCAACGTTTTATGTTCCCGCGGTTTTGTCCCATCGTTTCTGGTATCCCATTGCCTAACGATCCAGATGTAATTTCCATTGTGTTACCGTTACGTATTGAAACAAAATACAAGAAGAATAAATTAAACACGGGTTTTCGCGTTGGTTTTGATTGGTTTCGTATTAGCAGCTTTGTCTACTTTTATAAGAGAACGAAGGTATGAAGATACGACATATCTTTGTGGATATGTTATTGTGTGTGGGTCATATACCTTTCGTTTTAGTAAGGTCATGTTTTGTCCTCCATCTAATTAATTTGGCTTTAGCTTCTTTGTTTGTGTCTTTAGAAGGGAACGATTCAAATCAAAGGCAATGTTACAAATACATTATTTGCCACATGGGGCAATTTAGAATTAATTTCTTCTATAATATAATCGTAATTTAGTAAGGGTAAAGAAACTAAAACATCCCATCCTATCTTATTTGTATTGGATGGGATGTTTAAAAGTCATGGTTTATTGACACATGTTAATCAATGGGATTAATAAACTAACATAACTGCATAATCAATTTTATGTTTTAAAACATGATTCAACTTATTTCTACAATCAATGGTGTCTGAAGTTTCTCAATAAGGTTAGTTTTATATTTGTAATTCCCAATTAATATAGTAGTGTAAGAAGTAAGAATTCATTTATCAAAATACTATAAGAAGTAAGAATATATGTTGCCAAAGATTTACAATAACATTAACATTAATGATCACCTGAAAGTATACGTAATTAGGTAGTCTATTATCTCTCCTTTTTGTGTTTTGGATAAAATGTTAAATTTATTAATCCAAAAACTAATAGTTAATGTATAGAGTAAGGTGGTCAGATAGTTAATCGAGCGAATGTGATACACATAGTTAACGGGCACGAAATCACTTTTGGAGAAGCGGTCTCATCCATGTGGAAGTCTTTGATACCAAAGCAAAAATCACTCGTTAACGAAACGATTCCTCAACCAAATGAGTCAAGTGTGTATAGCTGTGCGATAAGTCGAACTATGTCTATTTTTTGTTTTTTGTTTTTCTTTGTCACAGGGAAGTCAAGCCTTAGTAATACAAAGAAATTCAAAATAATAATACATGTATTATAACATACAAGAGGTCTTTAAACAAAACAAAAAGTTTTATTCTATATTTAGTAGAGGCCGAGGAAGAGCAAAGGAAGTTCCAAAAGCAGAGATTAAGATGAAGTAAGGGATCTAAAACTGGCCCATACAAATTCGTTTCCTTTGGTTAAGACAAGCCACTATATATTTTGTTTATTATTTTCAGTTATTTATGCAGCGGCCAAGAGAATAATGATCTTTAGTATTTGAAGCTATCTTGTCGTCGTATGTAAGATCTTTAACAGAATTGAAGGATCCTTCTATGAGAACTGGTTATTTTGTTTCTTTCTGAAACTCTAACTCTCAATATATTTTTAATACAACCACTAGATAAAGACCCGTTTGATGTGCGGGTTTAAAGTTTTGTAACTAAAATAAAATTTAATAAAAATATATTAAAATTTATTATACATTATTTATAAAATTTGTTTTTGCTATAATATACTGATTTATATCAATATACAAATAATTTATATATGTTATCTTCAAAAGAGTATTTTTTATACCTAGGTATATTGTATGTTACAAATTTATTATTTACCATCACCTAAAAAATGTCTATATGAACAAATTAAGCCAACTATTATATGTCTCTTCACTTTCACTTTTGCATAGATTCTTTAATCACTAAAATTGTTGGCTCAAAAAATATTTTGAAGAAAAAATAAATTACATCACAATAGTGTATGACTAACAATAGAGAGAACCTCGATTCTGCCCTCCTCCCTTATGGAGAGAACTTTGCGTCCAACCTCCTCCACCATGGAGAGAACCTTCGTTCTGCCTTCCTCCCTTGGAGAGATAACCTTCCGTCCAACCTCTCCCACCTTCCTCTCTTGGAGAGATAACCTTGCGTCCAACCTCCTCCACCATAGAGAGAATCTCGGCTCTGCCCTCCTCCTGTGTGGAGAGAACATGTTCACGTCTTTTAGTTATCTCAAAGTGGCTTGCTCCAACAACCAATGAAACTAAAAACCCTTTTCCAACGTCACAAAATCTTTTGATAGTAACTAATGTTAAATTTCCCAATGTATTCATGGAAGTTTCTTTGACACACCATGATGTACCCTCTGTCTTCAAGTTCCTATGGATCTATAACCAACGATTTATGTTTTCCAATCTATCTATGTTTGTTGTAGGCTTGTGTTTGATTAGCCTATTTTATTCAACCATTAGGTTGATGACCTTCTCCTCTTTATCTTCTTTTGAGATTGAACGAATGGTAACAATTATGTTTGCAAAAACAAAAAGGTCTATGACCAACCAATCAAGGTTGAAAAATTAGAAAAAAATTAATTTGACATAATTAATGAAATAATAGAAAATTATAAGCACGCTAATATATAAATCTCAAATAATTCAAAGATGAAAATATAAATTAAATAAAACAATCTAAAACTATTACACTAAATTTTAAAAGACAGTATTAGAAAAAGAAGATGCATATATTAATCTTCCATTTTTTTCGGGTCAACATATTAATCTTACCTATTCCAAACTGAAAAAGTAGAAAATATGTTTTGGTTTAAAAAAATAAGGAAAATTTGTCTTCTCATTAAAAAAAGTTTGACCAATAGGACAAAGTTGAAAGGAATATTTTTGAATAAATTATTTTGTTAGATGAGTAATATGAGATGATCTATGTTTATATAGAAGTGAGTATTTACATTTTTTAAAATTAATAATTTTCTGTATATTTTCCTTAATCCCTTTTCTATTTTATGAGAAAATTTCTTCCAATGAGCTCCTTATTTTTTAAAAAATTTATTGCTTCTCACTTTCTTGTAAGACATACTATCGTTCGACGATAAGAACGCTTTCTGTTTAGTTGATCTAGTGTTATATAATTTCTGTTGTTATCTTGCATTTGTGTATTCATCTTTTTTTTTTATGCTACCTGTCCAGCAAATTAATAGAAATAATAATACCATGAGAAATTTGTTAATCTCAAAAACCTTAGTTATTATGCATAAGAACCTTTGTTAACACTTCAAAGTCAAAAATTGCATAGTATGCATTATGGAATTGAGAAACGAAACAAAATTCAAAGAAACGACGACGACGAAAACACATGGTAATATCTAGGAATCTTTTTATATAGTTTCTTCGATTTGACAACAAACAAATTGCCTTCGAGACTTTTTCAAGAACAATGATGTGTCAAACAAAAGGTTAAAAAAAACAAAGAAGAAATTTGTACCAAGAAAAACAAAGCTAGTCGAAATTATTTTGTTTGATGAAAAATATGTCATCATTTCTTGGCTTATATAGAGGGGTGTATTACAATCCTTTTCCTTTTAGGATTAACAAAGTTTTTTTTTTAATATAATAAGATTACAATTATCTTATGCATCGTTTTATCAAGCTTGAAAACTGTGATTTCTAATCATTAAAATTGACATGTGTCACGATGTGATGTGTTACTAACTTTGATATGTGATTTCTGATCGTTAAAATTGACATGTGTCACGACATGATGAATTACTAACTTGGATATTTAATCGTTAAAACTGACACATGTCACGATCTGGTGAGTTTTTAACTTTGATCTCTGATCGTTAAAACTAACACGTATCAAGATCTGGTGAGTTACTAACTTTGAGAACCAAACTTTATATAATAAGATTTTGTATATTTTATATTTTAATATAAAATGTTAATATGTTGTATTAGATTATATATGTGAAGTTATTTCAACAATGTATATTCTACATCATGATTTGAATGTCATTATAAGACATAATTTTGTAAATTTGAATTTAAATATTCCAATTTTGACTTATTACTCAGCAAAATTTTTAATTCAATAGATATTATTTCTAAAGAATAATATTACTAAAGCTTGAATATTTTATAGATTGAATAATTTATGTTTGTTTATAAAAATTCAACTTATGGTATATCTAGAAATAAAACTATTTTTTAATTATAATTAATAATATGATAATTTATTTGTTTCACAAAATAGACTCATATATAAAAATGAGAGGTAAAGTATAATGATAATTAATAAATTAATATGTTAAGTTAGATATCAAAAGATTTTATTTGATGAATAATTTAATAAAGAAAATTAATATGGTAAGTTAGATGATATGATTCTTTAGAATATTCTCTTTAAAATTTTCGGTATAACCTATTTGTAACCAATTAATCTATCATTAATGTATAACATATTTGTAACCAACTTATTAAAATTATATAGTCTACAAAACAATGTTGTGTACTTCCGTTTTACTATAAAGGGGATTTTTTTATACCAATTCTAAAATCAGTATAACTAACTAACCCCATCGAACGTTTTATTGATTTCCAACTGATTGTTAACATTTTTTTTTCCACAAAAGATTGTAACTAACCCCATCAGGTTTAGGATGGTTGTGTGGTGGTGGTGAGAATCAGACTTTAGTTTTGGGTGCCAGATGTCAACGTCGCAGTGCGTCCCCACTTCATTCGGAGCTGGAAGCATTATTATGGGCGATGGAGTATATCCTTTCCAGAGGCATTGATTGTCAGAGGTTCGAGACGGATTCTGCAAAGTTAATATCGATGGTGCAAGCTCCGGAGGAGTGGCCGGCTTTCTCTACGCTTCTTGATGAGTTCCATGTGCTTAGTGCCTCCTTGCCTCCTTTCACCCTTTCCAAAATCCCAAAGATGTCCAATGTGAAGGCTAATTGTTTAGCTCGTTCTTCTAGATTGCTATTGTCGAAACGATTTATGTAAACAACTTTTCTCTAGTTTGGGCAACCAATCTAGGAGTTTTCTTTTAATTAATGTTAGGTTGAAAAAAAAAATTGTGGAAAATACCTAACACATAATAATATTGTATGATTCTTGACCAAAAATAAGTTAGATGTATTATTATTATTGTATGACACGTTGTCAACTTAAATAATTATATATATATATATAAATAAGCAAATATATATATATATATATATATATATATATATATATTTGCTTCGGAAATACATGGTTTTATTAAAAGCTAAACAAAGCTGATTTTGATTGATTTATTCTTATCATACAGTGATTTCAATAAATCTTTTTACTTTTTTTTCTAACAATAATGAAATTGTATCCAAACAAAAAAAGGAAAAAGATAAAATCAGTCATATATTAATTAATGAGATAAATACAACGAATTCGACGGATCAAAGTTAATTTTCCAAAAGAAAAAGAAAGAAATAGAAAAAAAATCCTAATTTCATAAAAGTAAATTAACAACAAAAAAAAGATAAAAAACATATTTCCTTTATTTCCTAAACAATAGACCGACTTAACAAAAATTAGGGATTTTCTTATGTATATAAATAGAGAGACCCCCAAACTCTTTTTTTATTATATTTTCTTTTCATTGCTTTCGTCTCCTCTGAGAAAAATTTCACAAACGCTCTCCCAAATCTACAAAAAAAAAAAAAAAACTCATCTCTTCTCTCTCAAAATCGAATCAAAGATGTCGACAACGAAGAAGATCGTTTTGAAGAGTTCCGATGGTGAATCTTTCGAGGCTGATGAATTGGTTGCTAGAGAGTCGCAGACCATCGCTCATATGGTTGAAGACGACTGCGTCGACAACGGTGTCCCTCTCCCTAACGTTACGAGCAAGATCCTCGCTAAAGTGATCGAGTATTGCAAGAAACACGTCGAGGTTACTGCTTCCAAGACCGATGCCGCTGATGCTGTTGCTTCTTCTGCCGACGAAGAACTCAAGACCTGGGATGCTGAGTTTATGAAGATCAATCAGGCTGAAGAATATGATAATCGATTGATTCTCATTGAAAACAGAGAGCACATATTTATACAAGAGTTTGTTAGGATCGTTCTATACAAGATAACGATACCTATACAAGATAAGAACTCTAGAAGATAAACTCTATCAGTGATAAACTATATCAACAAGAATAGAGATAAACTCTAGCTACACTAATACGCCCCCTCAAGATGGACGGCGGCAACAGAGACCAATTTTGTCTGAAAGTTCAAGAAACCGAGCACGAGGTAGTTGCTTGGTCAGCGTATCCGCCAGCTGATCAGCAGAGCAAACATGAGCAACGCGGAGGTGCTTGTCTTGAACCTTTTCGCGAACAAAGTGATAATCCAAGGCAAGATGCTTCATACGAGAGTGAAATACCGGATTTGCGGAGAGGTAGGTGGCCCCTATGTTGTCACAGTACAGAATTGGAACATCAGTAGATTTCATTCCAAGCTCCGTCATGAGAAAAGTAAGCCACTTGACCTCAGAAGCAGCAGCAGCGAGGGCAAGATACTCTGTTTCCGTGGAAGACCTTGCAATACCGGTTTGCTTTTTAGGAGACCATGAGATAGGCTGGTGACCCAAGTACGTAATGTAAGCTCCAGTGGAGGTGTAGTCATCCCGATTTCCAGCCCAATCCGCGTCAGAATAAGCATGTAAGTTAGATGGTGACTTAGCAGAGAAGAACAAGCCAACATTTGCAGTGCCCGCAAGATAGCGTAGAACATGTTTCACAGCGTCCCAATGAAGTGTTCTAGGTTGATGCATATACTGAGATAAGCGATTAACAGCGAAAGCAATGTCAGGCCTCGTGAGTCCAAGATACTGGAGACTGCCCACCGTGGCACGATAAGTAGAGGGGTTAGAAAGAAGCTCGCCGGATGAGAGAGTGAGAACCTGACCGGAGGACATCGGAGTGGCAACTGGCTTAGCATCCGCCATTTTTGTTTTGCGAAGAAGGTCAGTGATGTATTTGGTCTGTGTGAGATGCAAACCATCACGAGTCTGATAGGCTTCCATACCAAGAAAGTACGAAAGCTCTCCTAAGTCTTTAAGAGAGAATTTCGCCACAAGAAGATCAGTAACACGCTTCATGGCTTGAATGGAAGTACCGGTGATGATGATATCATCAACATAAATTAACATGTAGACAAAGGAGGTACCAGAACGCAGGACAAAGAGCGACTCATCCGCAAGAGACTTCTTGAAGCCAATGCTTACAAGAGCAGTGTACCATATGCGTGGTCCCTGTTTAAGGCCATACACTGCTTTATTAAGGCGACACACATGATTAGGCCGTTCTTTGTCAATGAAACCCGGAGGCTGAAGCATGTAAACCTCCTCCTCAAGCGGTCCTTGAAGAAAGGCATTTTCACATCCAATTGCTGCAGTGGCCAGTCAGAAGCAATAGCAGTACCCAGAACAAGTCGGATAGTAGCATGTTTGATGACTGGGCTGAAGGTGTCATGGAAATCAACACCCGGTCGTTGATGAAAGCCTTTCGCAACAAGCTGAGATTAGTAGTTGTCCACCGAGCCATTAGGCTTCCGTTTAATCCTGTAAACCCATTTGGAACCAACAATGTTAGTAGCAAGAGAGCGATCAAGAGGATCAAACGTGTGGTTGTGACCAAACGCATCATATTCAGTGCTCATGGATCTCCTCCATTTTTCATCTTTCAACGCTTGCGTTAAAGTTTTAGGCTCCACCTCTTGCAGGACGGTATGAAGACCATACTTTGTGTTTGGCTTCTTGATGGTATTCTTGCCTCTCGTCACCATAGGATGGTCATTAATCATTGAAGTCGCGGGAGAAACAGAGTCCGCTGAAGTCGATTAAACAACAACAGCAGGAACGTTATGGTCGGACTCCTATGCCACAGAGGACGCACCGAGTGCAGGTGAAGGAGAAGAACACGGGAGAGTGGCCAAGACTGGTGTTTGAGGAAATATGGGAACAAGAGAAGCAGTGAAAAAGTATGAGGAAGTAGTTTCATGGGAAGGGGATTATGTTTGAGCTGAGAGACGAGAAAAAGGGAAGACCGATTCAACAAAATTAACATGTCTGGATATGTAGACACGAGAAGTCTCAACATCAAGACAAATGTAGGCGCTTTGAGTAAGAGAGTACCCCATGAAGACACACGGCTTAGACTTTGGTGTGAACTTGTGTTGGCCATATGGTCGAATCCAAGGATAGCAAAGACAACTGAACGTTCGCAGCTTGGAGTAATTGGGTGTGTCATGAAACAGGAGCTGATAAGGGGTGTGATCCGCCAAGTTAGGAGTCGTCAAGCAATTGATTAAGTAAACCGCCGCAGCAAATGAATAAGTCCAGTAGGAGTGTGGAATCTGAGCATGAGTAAGGAGGGATAGACCTGTCTCGACGATGTGGCGGTGTTTCCGTTTGGCCATACCATTGTGTTCGGGTGTGTGGGGAGGACTTGTAAGATGAGAGATGACGTGAGTGCCAAGAAACTGTCTTAAGGCGAGATACTCACCACCATTGTCAGAGAATAAAGAGATTATTTTGTTGTTGAATCGGTTTTCAACAAGAGATTTGAATATTGGGAAGATTTGAGCAACTTGAGACTTTGTTTTGAGAGGCTAAAGCCAGGTATAACGAGTATAGTGATCAACAAAGATCACATAATACTTGTAACCATCGATCGACATGACTGGAGATGTCCAGACATCAGAGAAAAGTAGTTCTAATGGATGAGTAAAAGTGAGAGTGGAGGTGGAGAATGGAAGTTTATGATTCTTATTAATAGCACATGAGTTGCAAAATAAAGTAGAGGATACAGAGGAGGAACTTGCTAAAGAAAACTTGGTGATCATGGTACGAAGCGTTTGAGTGTTTGGGTGTCCTAAACGAGAATGCCATTCCGAAGGGGATGACTTTATTGCTGAAAATGCTGAAATAAAAGGCTTGGAAGAGGAAAGTGGCCACTCATACACTCCTTCATTGGCCTTGCCTTTGAGAAGTGTTGTCCCCGTGTGAAGATCCTTCACCTGAAAATCATATGGACAGAGTTGGACCATAACGTTATTTGTTTTGCATAACTTGTTAACCGAAATGAGATTCTTGCGCATTTCAGGAACACATAAACATGCTGAAGTTGAATTGGTTTCAAGTTAGAGGGAAAAGAAACTGAACCAGTGTGAGTAATGGGCAAGCTTGCACCATTACCAATCATCACATTGTCATTGCCGTGATAAGGAGTTTGCACAGAAAAATTGCTAAGATCACTGGCAATGTGATGGGAGGCAGCACTGTCGAGCAGCCAGGGAGTGAGATCAGGTTGGGGACCAATGGTGGTGTGATGAGCCTGAGGACGCCATTGTGGAGGCGGTAGTGGTAGATGAGGAGCCAGAGACGGAGTAGACCCACGAAACTGAGGAAACGATGGAGCAGAGTAAGGGAATTGCGATGTGAGGGCTGCTGAAGATATTGAGGACAACGTTTAGCACCATGACCTTGAACTCTGCAAATTTGACAGTGACCGAGGTACGGTCGTGATGGACGAAATCCACCACGAGAGGATCCAACGCCACCACGATGTGCAGGACGAGAGAGATGTGTCGCATTGGCAGATGCAGGAACAGAGAAAGTGTTTTCACTGACAGCTTTCAGAGCATTTTCACGGTTAATTAGTTTTTCATGAAGCTCATCAATCGAAATCGGTGTGTCACGTCCTTGGACCATCTCCACAATCGTTTTGTAGTCGTCATTGAGACCACTAGTGATGTGATCAAGGAGATCTTCGTGTGGCAGAGGATCATCAAGAAGGGCAAGTTGATCTGATTTCTCCAGAATGCCGCACATGAACTCATTGACAGACTTGGTGCCTTTGGTGCTGGTCTTGAGTTGATCTCGGATCTGACGAATGCAACCACGAGAGGACTTCCCGTAAGTGTTGGTAAGGATTTCCCAGATGTTACGGGTTGTAGAGGCACAAACAACGATGGCCTGAACTGGATGAGAGAGCGATCCAAGCAAGGCACTGAAAAGAAGTTTCTCTTGACGTTTCCAGGCGGCAAAGTTCGGGTTTGGTTGGTTGACACCAGTAGCAGCGGTGATTAATTCAGGCGGGGTATTGTCATCATCAGCAACGAAGTAGTGAAGTTCGTGGGCCTCAAGAAGAGATCGTATCTACAGACGGCAAGTGATGAAGTTGTTGGGCCTAAGTTTGGTGATGTTACTCATGTTGAGAGAGATGAGCGTTTTGTGAGGTTCATCGATGTTAAACACAGGGGTTGAGTCAGACGAGGTAGAGGAGGCATCGGAAGCCATGACTGAAGAAGAAGAAGATATGAGGGAAGAAGAGGAAAAACAAAGACGTATAAGAAGAAGGAAAGAGGCGCAGAAGAAAATAAATTTTTAGGTTTGGATCAGAGGCTCTGATACCATGAAGAATATGATAATCAATTGATTCTCATTGAAAACAGAGAGCACATATTTATACAAGAGTTTGTTAAGATCATTCTATACAAGATAAGAACTCTAGAAGATAAACTCTATCAGTGATAAACTATATCAACAAGAATAGAGATAAACTCTAGCTACACTAATACATGCTACCCTCTTTGAACTCATCCTGGCTGCGAATTACCTGAACATCAAGACCTTGCTTGACCTAACATGTCAAACTGTGGCTGATATGATCAAGGGAAAGACTCCAGAAGAGATCCGCACAACGTTCAACATCAAGAATGACTTCACACCAGAGGAAGAAGAGGAGGTTCGCAGAGAGAATCAATGGGCTTTTGAATGATTCAATCTGATTGTTAACATTTAAGTAGGTTATAATAAAGCTTTATAGAACTCAATAAAGTTTTACAACTAGAGCATGCATGAGAGCATGACTTCATCTTTTGGATCAAAACTTACAGACATTGATCTCCAAGAACGAACGTTAGAAAAGTCATTAAAATACACATTGTAGTTAACACCTACATTGAAAACTTAACGTGTATGATTTGAAGATAGGAACTAGGAAGAGCCCTACTGTCACTTACGATAAATTTGATCTTTCTACCATATAAACGATAAATCGTTTGTTTGTATTCTTCACTTCGACATAAGACACAAAAAAAAATGATGATACAAAACAAAATTTATGTTTTCCTTTAGATCTATTCCATTTCTACTTTCTCATATTTGTCACGTTGACGAAGGAAAAATACGTGGTTGGTACAGGCCCATACTTAATTCTGTTCTTATTGGGCCAAAGGAAACCCTAGTTTTATCTTTGAAGAGTGTAGAGCTTTTAGTTTTGGTTTCTGGGTTACAAATACAATGGATAGAGTACAATCCGATAGTGGTTCTATCGGGAAAACAGCTAAAATCAACCCCAACTATTTGCCAAACGCTTTTTTATACCTAAACTTCAACAACCTGCAAATAACAACCTAAACTGTATTAAAATTCAAATTTGCTACCTAAACTATATAAAATGTGGTCAATTTCAACCTCTGTTCGAACAGTGTTAAATCAGAGTTTAATGATGTTGAGTCAAACGGTCCGTAACATCAACTTAGCATTGGGACTTACCAAACCTATATCGTTTTGGTCATTTTTGGGTATTTTATAGCAAGAAATGATCAAAAATAAAGTTTCACAACACACCCGAAAAATACTCTATTTTTTTTCAAACGCTTTATTTCTTGCTACAACACACTTAAAAATGACCAAAACAACTTAGTTTTGGTCATTCCCACTGTCATGTGGATGTCAAAGATCGTCTGACTCAACATTGTTAAACTCTAATTTAACACTGTTCGAACAGAGGTTGAAATTGACAACATTTTCTATAGTTTAGGTAGAAAATTTAAATTTTAATACAGTTCAGATTGTTATTTGCAGAGTGTTGAAGTTTAGGTATAAAAAAGCGTTTGTCAAATAGTTGAGATTGATTTTGACCATTTTCCCGTGTGTCTATCTTTTGGTTTTAGTTCGGATTATTTTTCTTTTTATATGAAGAAGTTTTGGGAGGTGATGATAATTTCCCCAGATGATCGAAGTTGATTATACTGAGCGAATTATGTTTCTCTCTTTCAGAGAGATTCCAAGCCTATTTTCTGATCCCTTTCACTCGCTTTAAAAAAAAAAAAATCAAAATCAAATCGATTTCATAGTTATTTTTTTCACATGTTTAGATGGAAGTGAGGATTATTTCCCCAGATGATCAAAACTGAACAAACTGAGCGATTGATTTCTCTTTTTAGAGAATATCCAAGCCTTTTTTTCTGATCCATCTCCTTTTTTTTTTTTTCTTGAAAATATTATTATTGTTTTTGGAGATTTTTTAAAGTTGAATGAGTTGACCTCAATGTTAGCCTTTTGATCTATGGCTGCCCATAGCCTATTTTTAAATATTTATACCAACTACCCAATTTAAGAACTTTAAAAATTTCAAGAAAAATTAAGATTGTATAATTCGCATACATTATGTTCTTGTGATATTTATAGAAAATCCTGAGCTTGTATGATTAAGATTAATTAGATACAATGTTATAAGGAATATACTCTCCATAAAGCTTATTGCTCCATGACATAAAGCAAATTTAACACAACTTAAACGTTATTGTATATCGACAAATTCCAAGGTTAGGTGACATTGTAAAACCATTGCAAGGTATGTTACAAAAATCATAAAATCAAAAGTGTCCAGCCACAAACAAGCATTAAACTTACAAAGACAGGCTAGGCTTGGCCGCGAAGCAAGGTGATAGCAAACGAGATTGTGCAAACGGCCAGTCCTAGCATAGCTAAGAAGCCATATTTCCTGCAGAGCAGAGGAAGAGAGAGTTTATCAACATGCCTAACTACTACACTTAGGTTTATTGGAGAATCAAATGCGAATCGTATCAAAACATTCCCCTGTTTAAAATTCTATCTGTAACAATTGAAAAGTAGAGATTCTCTTGTCGGCTAAATAGAAGTTTTTAAGTTATTCCAAAAACTTTATTTAAGTAACCTTTGAGAACTTGGAAGTGTTTCAGATTCAATGTTTGCATGATGTTGATGTATAAAGACATAAAAGAAGTGATCCATCACAGTGAAAAACACCTTCTTCAACAGTAACGAAAATTCCAGTAAAACACCAAGAGCAACCAAGTCAGTGATCATGCTACATCAGGGAGAGATCATAACTGCAACCAAGTCGTTTGTAACACACAAAGATAACATAAACCAAAGAATCTCACATCTACACATACTAGCTTTTGCAGTTTTGTTTCCTTCAGTACTGTTTCTACTCTACTCTACTAGCTTATGTGGGAACCAATCTATTGAGATGATTTAGAACTCGAATGACTTGTTAAAAAACATAAAAGAAAGAAAGATTAAGAACAAACCCGATAGTGAGACGATTCTTAGGATCACCAGTAGAATAGCCTTTGAAGTAAAAGAATCGGCTAACGTTGTAAAGCAAGCCAAGACATGCACAGATACAAGGATGCTTCATCCCACCAATTATCATAAGTAAGAAGTACATTGGCATCATCTCCAATGAGTTCTGATGACCTCTCTGCAACCAAACAAAACAACCCCCAAATTTGGTTTCCAATTAAAGAACTCCTCACATCTAAAAAAAAAATCAAAAGTACTGTAAACAAAAAAAACTCACAAACCTGAACACAATTGAAGAGCTTAGCATCTTTGTTCTCTGATTCTATTGCATATAGTGATGGATAAAACACTTTGTACCTGCGGATTTCAAAAATCTCTTATGATGATTCAACAAAAATCGAATCAATTTTCACAGAAGAAACAAACTCAAATTTTCAGAAACAGAGTTCGATCTAGATCTCAGGAAGGTTATGAAAGAAAAAAGCAAAAAAAAAACCTCTTGCGAGCTCCGCCGACTTGGAAACTCATCCAGAAATTGAGGAAGCAATACAAAACGACGACGATGACGACGTATCCATACTCTTTAGACAAAAAATCTGTGATCGCCATTGATGCGACTTTGCTTTCTTATGAAGAAACTGAGAGATCTCGTTTAAAAGTATCTAAAACGACGACCTCGACTGGAAAGGAAGACGAAAGCACCAGTCTTAATAGTTTGAAACGACGACGTGTTTGAGAAATCACGACAAATAAAATAAAATATCACTTTTTTCGAGTGGAGAAGGCGAAAGAACTGTATGAAACGGCGACGTTTTGTGGAGTCAGCGTTCCTTCTTAAAAATTCAACTGAAGACCAGCCCTCTGGTTTCATGTGTGTTTGTTTTCTTCTCTATTTGCTCTTAATGAAGAAGACGAGAGTGACTTACAGGTTACGACTTGGCTACAGTAACTTTTTTTTTCCCTCGGTATTATCTATAACCCTTATCGTCTCTCACTTGTGTGGAGCATATCTCATTTCGGTCTTTTTAATTTATATATTTTTCTCTCTGCTTTTAGGTAATGGTTGCTTCACAAGGTGAGGAGTTACAATAATTGGGGGTCGTTTTTTCCACCTGCTGGCTGCTTTTACCATACCGTTTTCCAGGTTTTGGTTTTGAATAATTTCATAGTTGAAGAAAAATTATAGAGCTTTTTTAATTATTATTATGTGTCGTTTCATGTTCTTGTGGTGGTCTTTCTCAGATCGAGAGTTTATGGCGGTGACAGAGAACAATAATAATAGACAGTTACCAATTAGGTTATTTACTCAAGGGACAGAGCCGATGCCTAGGAAGATTTTGAATTGCCAATCTCAGAAAGAAAAGATGCCTAAGGTTTCCACAAAACTAGGAGCTGATGCGTTGGTCAACTTGAGGAATTCGTGTCTAGGAGTATTTGTGGAGTTTTACGAAGCTGACTTTGTCTTTGCTGGGAGGATTGTGCAGCACTTGCTTATCCGTCAACTTGTCGTCCAGGAACCGTACGAAATATGGTGTTTGTTGGGAGACCATCCAGTTAGGTTTTCGCTCAATGAATTCAGACATCTCACTGGACTAAACTGCGAGGAACTCCCACTGGATGATGATGATGATGACGATGATGGCGTAATAAACCACCAAACTGAGTTCTGGACGATGCTCAAGTTACCGCCTAACAAAGGTCCAAGTTGGGAAAACTTGGCTAGGTCGTTGGATGAGTGCAGTGTTTGGTCTGTTGAGGACAGGACTAAGCTTGGATTGTTGTGTTTTTGTCTACGTGTGTTTTTGCAAAGGACCGGGGAGGTCGGATTCCAGTTTCAATTGCTAAGAAGGTGCTAAGCAGAGATACATTTGACATGTATCCTTGGGGGAGACTGGCGTTTTTGCATCTGATTCGCGCTATCAAATCAGCGGATTTAGACAAATACAGCCTTGTTATGGATGGATTCGTCCAGGTTTTGCAAGTGTGGGGATACTGGGCGTTCCACCGTTTAGAAGAGACATTTGGAAATAAAAGAGAGTGCGAGGGCGTGGAACTAACAAGATGGAAAGGTGGAAGGCCTGATAGTAAGAAGACATTTGACTTGGACCAGTTACTATTGGAAGATATGAGAGAATATGGGAAGGTATTAAATTTGTTATTATGTTTATGTTATGTTTAGAGAGTCCAATGCTTACATCATATCTATTTATTTGTTAGGTTCGCGTAACGCACATGCATTATCAACGTGGAGATTTGATTATTCCTAAATGGGGAAACGAAGCTCATGATCCTTCGGTTCATTGCATGATTAAAACTGTTCTGAGTCTTGGCGACCGCTTCAAGCCGACAGATTGGTCTACCGAGGGAATGAAAGTTGGAAATCCTCAGCCGAAGAGAAAGGCTTCCGTCAGTCAAAGGTTATGCGACTCTTCTGGAGTTCATGAGGCATGCGGTTCTCAAACTTCGACCAAGACCAGAAGGAAACGAGGCAATAATGTTAAACGCAGAAATGTTGCTGGCAACGCGAGTTTGGTAGCAACACAATCTGAGGAATCAAATGACTTGTGGAATTTGTCTCTCAGTTCGTATCGAGCCAAGATAAGAACTGAAGACAGTGGCATGTCGGTGTGCCATGTTTGTAAGTGCAAGGTTAAATTCTGAACGCCCTGTCTTCTAGAAAAACCAGCTTTGAGCTTTATGTTTTGGAGATCAGAATATATAATCTCTTATCTCACCTTTCTGTTTAAGATATTTGTAGACCTCTGAACGTAACCTTAAAATTAGATATGTTTAATTGGATTCTCCGTGGAATTAAGCATACAGCTTGTTGTTGTGAGGTGTTAAGGCATCACGTAATCTGCGTAGCTACCCCACTATTTGTTTGGTTTTGTGCTTAGCTTGTTATGCGTTTTATTCCCTTTTTGCTGTAGTATATATATGAAATGCAATATGTCCATTCCTCATGTGTGTTTTGTGCGTTAATGAGTTTTTACATCTTTTCTCTTATCCGTTGTAGATTACTAACCTGAGTTGTTACATATAAAAATGGATTCAAGCGCAGCATCTTGAACATGTAAAGATGTTTTGCTTCATCAGTTTGCTGTTTAGTGCAGTTGAATCTTGTGAGTTGTGACCAAGTAATTAGGTATATATTCATGCTGGTAACTAGCTACTGTTGTGATTTATAAAGACGTAAGGTTTCATTTTAATATGATTTAATGGATACAAAAGTTCCATTTAGTAGGACCTAAAGGTTTCATTTTTCTTCTCAAAAGCTGAAAATACATTTTTAAGTGAATTGTAATCTTGAAAAAATATTAAGAATTTAAAAAATACAACTTGTATGATACCACTTTCAAAATCATCATTATCTTTTGTCCATTTCAAAAATACTAAAAAAGGATAATTCTTTTTATGAAATCCTGTCATTAACTAACATTTATAAAGTTGTGTAACGTACTATATAACGCATGTGATAAAGTATACTGTATATAAGATTTATAAGGTTCTAAAATACAGATTATAAAGTGGTATTTTTCAAAAAAATTCAAAAAAAAATCAAAATTGTTATACCCATTATGATATTTTTATATATGATATAAACATATAATATTTAATATAATTTCTTTTAACATGATTTATGAAAGAGTTATAAGAAATTAAATAATATATGGAAAAATTCAAGTCTACAAAAACAGTGGAACATTTTTAAAGATGCTCTTACTAAAATTAACAGTATCATACCATCATTTATGCAAAACAAAATCTACTACTCTGAAGGATTATTATTGATTTTGGCGGCATGGGCTTTGGACTTCCTGACGCGGGTCTTGTATAGTAATCTCATCGACGACATAAATCACTATCTCAGGTTTCAAAGTTAATGCATATCAATACAATAAAACTTCTTTATTTTTCACCAGCTGCTGACACCTCAGCTTTTGTATTGAAGTAGAAGCTCAGCTTTTGTATTGAAGTAGAAGCTGACACATCAGTGAAAATAGCTAACCAATCAAATTATAATGATTAATACAGATCATCTATAATTTTACTTACTTGTCAAATAGCATTCTAATAATTTGAAATTTATGGAAAAGGTCCCCAAAATGTCAACAAACCGGAATCTAATTTCTCAATTCTCGCTTCACCGTGTCTTAAGAACCCGCCACCATTCTGGAGCCTTTATCGCCCAGAATATGAAGAAACGGAAACAGAGAATGGTGTAGATTTAGGGTACTACACCGTAGGGAACTCTGGTAAGTGGTGGACCTGTTCTTTTAAATGTCTCTACAGGACCTCCTTCTAGTGACCCTAATTGCAATGGCTACTTTTTCAATGCATTATCATCTGAATCATCTGACTTTGAGCAGCAGAAGAAGAATCAGAGACAATGACAAAGGATTGCGCTCTAGAAACTTCCTCAGGTTAGGCTCAAAAAGGTCGGGAAAGCTGGTCCAGCCTTTGGACTCGATTTGGTTGAAGGACTCGGTTTCGGTGCTGGTCTTATCGAAGGTAAAATTTTGAATTTTGATCGCATATAGCTACGAATTCGGACCAGGGGTTCCTAGGTTACAATTTGGTTTAGAATTTTGAGCTGGTTGTTGAATTGGTGTAGGTTTTGACTATGGTGTTGGAAGAGGAGCTGCTTATGATTAGTCTCGTTCTTATTATAACGTTGGGAAGCCATCTTTGTGAGTTAAAACAAATTATATCTTTTCTATTCTTTTTGGTTTGAGTTTTAGTGATTTAAGACTTCAGATTATGATTTTGGAACATTCTCTTGTTGACAGGAATGAAGTTGATTCTCTTATTGATGAACTTGTTGTTAGTACCAAGAAGCTTGTGAAATCCACTACGAAAGAAATCGACAAGTGGATAAAATGATGAACATTAGGAAAATTATAGCTTGTTGCATTGCAGCTGTCAAGTAAATGTTAGTATTTTTTTCTATGTTCTTTAGATCAAGAATGTAGGGGGCTAGGTATAACGTTCATATCTGAAACCTCTCAAGAATCTGTGCCATAGTAGGTTCTACTTTCTCAAGATTGTGATGCTCGGTAGCTTGTAGCCTTTGTCTAGGTCGTAGATAACTTGGATTTAGTTTTACGATGCTTTTCATTTCCAGATTCGTACATTATATGGTGAAAATAAACATATTCACCTTCTTGGATACATTAGGTGTTAAGAAACACGCAGTTTGCTTTATTGTCCACTTTTTCTGCTCATATGTTTATGTCTATTACACAGACTAATTAAGTCTATATGTCTGGAGGCATTTCTAAATTAATTTTTGAATAATCATCTCTTTATTTGTGCTGTTTTAGATCGGTTGATGTATGGAGAATATATGCGCTGGCTTTGTTACTAAATTTTCCGTTGATTTGAACGAACACGTCATCATTGTGTGGGTTTAAGAGATAGATTTGGTTACTGGCCAGAACATTTTCTTGTTAGATACACATGGTACACTTTTAAAACTTACCTCTTTCAGCTTTTTTTCTCTCCTGTGCTAATAGCTTTGTGCATACGGTCGACTGGTTGAGTCACAAAGCTTAAGGAACATCATGTTACTGATATGTGGCTGAGATGCTTTATTGTGATGCAGGAAATATATTCACCTGATTGAAATAGCTGATGTGTTATGCTTATGAGATCAAAATGTTTGGATCGGTTGGTATGTCGTCGTCTCTATATTTATTTTATCTTAGTTAGACGAGAACTTGCAGCAGATTCAACCAAGTACTATGCTATGAATGTCATATGAGTGTTTTTTCTTTCATAGATTTCTGCTAAGTCTATATGCATTAGTTTTGGTATATTCTTAGATTTTTTAAGGGTGGGCGACTGATAAATATTGTTTGACAGAAATATGGGTTCTTATGGTATGAGTAAGAGAGATAGCCATGGAAGGCAGAAGAATCGGAGAAACAAATCCGATTATAGGCCAGAGTCTGAGTTTACCCTTCTGACTCATATGGTTCTGATGATTGGTTGCTTCCCATGAGTCCCTGGAGGTGGAAAGGCACAGAAGGATCCGATGCCATACCTCGAGTAATGATTCACTTATTGTGATGGTGGACAGAATGGAAGAGTAAAAAGAGATCTTCATCTAAAGGATTTTTCCAAGTATGTATTTTTTTCCTGATTACTTTGTTTGTGTCTTGTTTTTTTTAACGTATGTATTGAAGCTAACTCTATGCTACTTTTGAAATTCGTTGTAGGCAAATAAACTGCATTAGCAGTCTCAGTTAGTATATGGGGGTAAGTGAATCACTATTAAGAATGTGGTAGATGGTTATTGTTTTCGACTTTTTATTGTTATAATTTTTATAATAGGATGTAAGAGTATCATGGAGTAGGAATATTTGACTTTACTGGAAAAAATTTTAATAGATTTTTGAATTGAACTTTTGACTCCGGCTATTGTTTTAGGCAAAACTATTAATGTTCATTGGAATAATTGTAGATGACGATATAAAACTTTCGCAGCAAAAGTCACAAAACAAGTTATATTTTAACCAATATCTATGAACTATTTCAGGCTTTTCAGCATATTTAATTGAATAAATAATTTTTTTTTTTTTTAAAAAGCTCATTGTATGGACGAATGTAAAAAGTCCATCTATTTCGATTTCTATACTTCCATTTAAGTTTCTTGTGTTCAATTAACTTTATCCAAGAATTTTTATCAAAACCATATCTTCTCAGATGATTGCAACTCAAATAAAAGTTGAAAATATAAATGTTTTGTATCTACATAATGTGTGTCTAAAAGCATATATTCTATGAAATGAAAAAAAAAACTTGTAGTTGAAACAACCATTACAAACGTCATCAAAATTCCCAACGGTACATCATTCACCACCTTCGATTTGAGTTAGAAGCATATTATGATCTCGATATTGCATTACACTCAACTTTAGAACGAGATAATGACAATTTAGTTAGCAACAAATAAAATAATTATACTAAATTTTACTAGATAAATAAATAAAACAATAATAATTCAAGAAGTAAAAATTATAAGTAAATGTAACTCATCAAATTCTAAAAAAAATATATATATGTTTTACAAATGATATTTATACTAAAAACTATTCAAAATAATATCCTGTTGTTAGTCATATGTTACACGTAACAATGTGTAAATTTGATTTATTTTTTTATTTTTTCTTTAAGATGTTGCTAGATTAACATATATAGCTTGAAGAACTTAATCATAAGCTTGTCAAGTGACTGATAAGCTTCCAACTTGATCCTAAGCTTTTCAAGTGATTAAATGGGTTTGTTTAGTTTAGGTGTTAGGTTAAGATAAGAACAAATATAAATATGTTGTAATCTTGTAAGAGATAAATTATGTGAGATTTAGGAGACAAAGGTTGTAATCCCTAAACTTATTTGGTAATGAATTTAAAATATATTCAAAAACTAAATTTATAAAATAAAAATCTCAAGTATCATTTAATGATGTAAATAAGAATAACAAAAAAAATACTATTGAAATTATCAAAAACTTATGAATTGATTCCAAATAACATATTAAATTATGAAATCAATATATATATATATATATAACAAAATAAAACAAAAAAACCTATTCTGCAGCGTAGCGCGGATACCAACCTAGTTCTTTTAAATTAATTTAATTTGACAATGTACTGATCGGTGAACCATACAAGAGCCTTTGCTTGGGTAGACTGTACAAAGTAAAAACGTATACTTTGTATTCATAAGCCTATATGATCAGAAAAAAAAAAAAAAAAAAAAAAAAAAGAATTGCTGATGAAATAATTACTTTTATTTGTTTTCATATAGAAAGGAAAACCATAAATAAATACCATAAAAGATCATATATATATCCCATGCGAAGTTTTCATAGGAAAAACAAAAACATAAAAAAGACAAATAAAAATCTACCAACCATCTCTTCTCCCATAGCCATTCCTAATAGAAAAAGATCGAAAACTCGAAGACACGTCATCAAGCAAAGCATCACTCATGGCATCACTTAGATTCTTATCATCAGCAGCATTGAAGAAGCATCCACGTGTTCTCGACTCACTTATCAGTTTTGTCCAAATCGAACCACTCAGAGCCAAAGTCATCTCGTTACCAATCACCCATAAACAATGTCTCGCTCGAGTAAGTGCCACATTGGCTCTTTGACGATTATTGAGAAATCCCACGTTCCCTTTAACGTTACTTCTAACAGTAGAGATGATGATGACATCTTCTTCTTCTTGAAACCCATCTACCGACTGAACATTCAAAGTGAAAAGCTGATCTGTTAAGGAACCATACTTATCACCAATTCTATCTTGGATTGCTGTCACTTGTCCCTTGTAAGGTGAAATAACACCAACACTCATCTTCTGCCTTCTTTGACTTGAAACTGTTTCAAGATTTAAGCAAATTAACCAAAAAAGAATAATGAAAAACAAATTACAGAATCAACAAAAGATGGTGTACGTCTATATACCTTTGAAAAGATTTGATATGATTTCGGAAATGACAGCAACTTCAACCATGTTCTTGGGACTATGTCCATCACCAAACTCTTCTTTTCCACGTCCAACATTTATAAAAGAGAAAGAACCAAACATGTTTCCTTGAAGAAACCGCTCTTCGTAAATTCTTTCTTGAACACTCGCTGCATCTGTGATTCTCCCATCGTAAAACTCCTTATTAGGGAAACGACTAATCGAAGGATGCATTAGATATTGAACGTTAAGCAAATGTTTGTTATGACCAATCAGAACCAGTCTCTCAAACAAGCTTCTTCCAAATTTCGCCTTCTCGCATTCATCGTTATGAACCATTGCAGGTAACTGATACTCATCTCCTATTAGGAGCGCATGTCGAAGACCAGGAAGCTGCAATGCAGCAACTGATTCACATTCTTTAAGCTGAGATGCCTCATCGATTACAAGAAGGTCGACAGGGCCTATCCTCGCCGGATTCATATTGGCAGCACCTGAGGCTGTACAGAAGATTATGTCTGCAGTTTGTAGACAAAATCTTCTAATATCGTCAAAATTTTCTAGGCTAGGAATCCCAAAACAATTTGGAAGTAGACATAGAAACCCAAGAGCATCAACACTGATGAGTCTGTTGAAGCAATTGTATCTGAAACCACCTTTCTTGAAATCATCTCTAGAAGAATTCTCTTGCAAGAAATATCTAACACGGTGAAGAGCTTGGCGGGCTGCTATCATGTTCTTCACATCTCTAGATGAAATGAAAGACTTAGGCAGATGAGTGCACAAGTTAACCATATCAAACTCTAATTCCTCTCTTAAGCCATTAAAGTTCTTCACAAACTCTCCAAATGTAGGAATGTTTACAACTTCTTGCATCCTCATCTCTTCAACTTCTTCCGTCACACTCTCATCATCTTCCTTCTTCTTTTCAGATCTTTCTTTCTTCCTTTCATCAGCTTCTTTCTTCTTCTTCTTCTTTTCCTCTTCTATCATCTTTGCAAGTTCTACTAATTCATGCACATGTTGCTCGTACTTAGCCTCTGTGTTCTCAAGAAAATCAATGATATACTCCAACCTCTTCTTCCATCCACAAGATGATGAAAACAATTTACCAAGTTTACTGACGCGATCTTTAAAAAACACATTGAGAAGGGAAACAAATGTTTCTCATTCTTAGATATAGATCTAGAGAAGTGAACAGAGAATTTAAAATCACCATACACAGAGAATACGTAGCCTAGAAGTAAAGGGTTCAAGTCATCAATTCTTGGCCTTTCTTCTGTCAGACTCAGAGCAATAATATCTCCACACTTTGGCTCATACTTTTCACTTTTGTCGACTGCATTATAATCCGTCAATGTTATGTCATGAAACAACTTGAATGATGACCTTCCACTAAATTCGTTCGTCCTTGTCTCCAAAGAAAGTATTTGAAAGACAGGAGATTTCGATAGAGATTTGAAGCTAGAGAACAACTCGGTTCGTGTTTCCTCGTAAGTGAGGAACAAAACACTGAAAGTATTCATCAACGGAACTAAATCTGTCTGGTATTGTCTTTATCTGTTACAAAAAAAAGACATCATCAAGTAACAATAAGTACAAAACATAAAAGCTTATGAAGAAAAGGTTAAACAAAAAGATATAAAAAGACCTTTTCCTTGTAGAGATCTTCGTTGAGTATATCTTTGATAGACCAAGAACATACTCTAGCGAACAGACTTGTTTGCACTTCTTTTCCCAAGATCCTTCTTATTTCTTTATTATCCATCAAATCAACAGCGATAACCAACCTGAGATAGGTTTAGAAATTACCAAAAGGGAAGACAAGCAAATTTTTTTAGAGGATTTGAGCAGACGAAGACAGATCTCAAATTCGTGAAGAAGACTATCAGTTTTGTCTACTCATAAGGAAGAAGAAGGCGGAAAGTCCAAACAGACTTTGGAAATGAACTCAGATGTAAACATGTTTCCAAGAAATTATTTACTAATGCATGCACAGTTCGATTTTCTTTTTAATGATGCATATGACACTTCGCATTCGTAGAGTGTAAAACAGTTCATTTATTAAACTTTACTTCTTTTTCCTTTTCGAGAGAGATTAGTTCAATTGTGATGTTGATTTTCCAAATCGCATGGAGAAGAAGAATGGTCGAGATTTTAAGAACATAATTAACTTTCATGGTTATACTTAAGGAAACTTGATATATCGTCAGAAGAGTTGTAGAAAAGACCTAACTCGAGAAAGTCTGAGATAGAAACAGTCCTCAATCGACCTGTTTTTATCAATGTTAAAATGCCAGGATTGGTAGGGTTCAACTAAGAGAGTGTTATAATGTGGCTTGATAAAAGCTTATCAGAAAAAAGCTAGGTTGTCTTTTGTAGATCAAGCTAATCTTTTATTAACCAGATGTTTCTATTTCCTATACACTAAAAGAAAATAATTTTATTGAGACATTTTAAATACGATATTATGACTAAATTTATATGTCACAAATTCATAGTATTTTTGTCACTATATTATGACAAAAAAAATCATAACAAAAGTCTATCACAATTAGTGACGAATATAATATGATAATATTAATCGTCACTTTTATGACTACATTGTGACCACTATGTTGTTGCAAATTAGTTATGAACTTATAATAGATATGCAAGTCACAGTTTGTGACATTAAAATGAGTTAACACAATCTATATTTTAAGAAGATAGAGCTGATAAAATCGAGTTAATTCATCAGTATTATTTCCATTTGCTAACAGCTTAAAAAATTTGGGATGGCCACAAATCATGTGTATACTAGTTTGTATCTGGAATCTGATATTTTCTGTTTAAATGACCTTTGATGAGGGAAGAATAACAAGTCCAAATGATTTAAAACGCCTCATTTTTAAACAATAAAAGAAGAACAAGTCGAGTTTAATATGTGGTGAATTGAAAACCATAAACACCAAAGAACATAAATCCGATGCAAAGTCTTAATAGGAAAAAACAAAACATAGAAAAACATCTACCAAGCATTTCTTCTCCCAAGACCATTCCTGATGGAAAGAGATCCAAAACTCGAAGACACATCCTCAAGCAAAGCATCATTCATGGCATCGCTTAGGCTCTTCTCATCAGCAGCATCGAACAAGCAGCCACGTGTTCTCGACTCACTTATCAGTTTAGCCCAAATAGAACCACTTAGAGACAAAGTTGTCTCGTTACCAACCACCCACAGACAGTGCCTTGCACGAGTTAGTGCCACGTTAGCTCTTTGACGGTTGTTGAGAAATCCCACTTTTCCGTTACCGTTACTTCGGACGGTAGAGATGATGATAACATCTTCTTCACCACCTTGAAACCCATCGACGGACCAAACATTCAAACTGAAAAGCTGACCTGAGAAGGAAGTGTATTTATTATTGGTTCTGTCTTGGATTGCTCTGACTTGTCCTTTGTAAGGTGAAACCACTCCAACACTCATCTTCATTCTCCTTTCACTTGAAACTATGTTTCGAAAATTAAGCACATTAGTAAAATTCAGTAGAAAAATAATGAAAAACATAATAATAGTCGATAAAAAAAAAGTTATACCTTTGTAAAGGTTAGATATGATTTCAGAAATCACAGCAACTTCAACCATGTTTTTAGGACTATGCCCATCACCAAACTCTTCTTTTCCACGTCCAACATTAATAAAAGAGAATGAACCAAACATGTTTCCTCCAAGGAACCTCTTTTGATAAATACTTTCTTGAACATTCGCAGCATCTTTGATTCTCCCACCATAGAAACTCCTTATTGGGGAAACGACTAATCGAGGGATGCATCCGGTACTGAACATTGAGCAAATGCTTGTTATGACCAAGCAGAACCAACCTCTCAAACAAGCTTCTTCCGAATTTAGCGTTTTCACATATCTGCCATATTATGTTGATATCACAATACTATAAGTTGAAAAAAGAAAAGACAGTTTATGAAAGAAAAGAGTATACCTCGTTCTGAACCATTGCAGGCAATTGAAGCTCATCTCCTATTAGAACAGCATGACGAAGTCCAGGAAGTTGCAATGCTGCAACTGATTTGCATTCTTTAAGCTGAGCTGCCTCATCTACCACGAGAAGTTCTATAGTTCCAGTTGCTTTCATTTCTGCAGCAGCTGATGCCGTGCAGAAGATTATATGCGCGTTTTGGATACAAAATTTCCTAATATCTTCCCTTTCAACCAACTCTGGAATCTCCAAAAATTTAGGAAGCACACTTAGAGCCTGAAGGCAATCGTCGCGGATCATTCTTTCAAAACAATCAAATTTGAAACTCCCGGTCTTGAACTCTACTCTATAAGCATTCTCCTCCAAGAAATATCTAACGCGTTGGAAAGATTTACGAACAGCCATCATTTTCTTCACGTCTTCATATGAAATGAAACAGTTAGGGAGATGTGTGTACAAATCAACCATATATATCTCCAGCTCTTCACTGAAGCCATTAAAAACCTGCCTAACAAACTCTCCAAATGAAACAATGTCCTCCTGCTCCTCCTCCTCACATTTGTCTACATAGTCATTGTAAGCAGACTCTGTGTCCTCGAGAAAACGTGTCAGTAACTCCAACTTCTGTTTCCATCCAGAAGATGGCAAAAACAGGTTACCAAGTTTGTCAATGCGCTCATCAAGAAACACATCAAGAAGAACATCATTCTTGTCTATCCCCATTCTGTCTCGGTTTCCAGATAATATAATATTCCCCAGCCCGTAAGTAGCGTGTTCTGATGAGGAAGTTTCCTTAAATAAGGCCAATAGCCTCGATGCTACTTCCACAACAGCAGTGTTTGTAGGAGCGCACACAACAGTTTTGCACTTTAGATTGAGAAGGGCAAAAAGAGTGGCGACCGTCTTTGTTTTACCAGTTCCAGGAGGTCCCCATATTAGTTTCACACTGTTCTTGTGACTACAATTCTTCGTCTCCAAGCAACCCAAAATTGCAGCTTCTTGGGAAGAATTCAATTTGTTGGAACGGATTATATCCAATACACGGTCAGAACCCTCAAAATCATTTACAAAACAAAAACATTGTTCTGTTGCCTGCAACATAAGCAAAAACAATAATCACTCCGTTGATGTATGAAATAGACATCTACTTTTTCATTCTTATGCTAAACTGAGAGATTTGTTCGAAAAAATAAAAAATAAGTGCTAAACGAGTACAACAAGGTGAACTCAAAAACAACGCAGTAAAGTTAAAAGCTAGGAAGATGATTTCTTAACACTTACATGAGTATTTCCCTGAAGCACACTCTGGATTAGAGTCGACTTAGCATCTTCGTTGTGCAAAGCGTTCCAAATTCGGGTGTTTGTGGTTAAAGTCATGAGGAAAACACCAAAACTTAATGGATACTCCGAAAGATAAGGTATCGGTCTAGACGAATGAACAGAGATCTTAAGCTCACCGTCTACCTTGAATACGGAGGCGAGAAGTAAAGGATTTAAGTCGTCGATTCGACTTGGCCTTACCTTTGTGAGAGCAATAAGATCTCCACACTTTGGCTGGTACTTGGCAGTATTGTCGACAGCCATTAGGGTTATATCGTGGAGCAAACTAGCTGATGAGCTTCCACTTGATTCCTTTGCTCTTTTCTCTATCGAACGTATTTTAAAAACTGAAGATCTAGACAAAGACTTGAAGCTAGAGAACAACTCGGTTCGCGTTTCCTCGAGTAGATGAGGAACAAAACACTGAACATATTCATCAACAGATCTAAACTTTTCTGGTATTGTCTTTATCTGTTACAAAAATAGCACACGACACTGGTGAGGAATATGATGTATAAATTAATACTAAAGATATTGAAGAAAGGGTTATAAGATATGAAAACCTTTTGCTTGTAGAGATCTCTGTTGAGAATATCTTTGATAGACCAAGAAAATACACTATTAAACAGAGTTGTTTTCTCATTCTTTGCCATGACTCTTCGTCTTTCTGAAAGATTGTTCATAGCAACAGCGAGAACTAAACTTGAGATTCGTTGGAAAACCTAAATACGTAACTTGGATTACAAGGCAAGAAAATAAAAGGACAATTAGAATGCAACTCTTTTTAGGCAAAAGAATCAACAAAAACGAAGAAGACAGATCTAGAGTATACACTCACTATCAGTTTGGTCTACTTTAAAGGGAAGGCGAAGGCGAAAGGGTTCTCTACATACTTCCGAAACTATCTTAAATTTTAACATTTTCCAAGAATCTCTTTTAAATGGTTGATTTTTTTTTTTTTAAATGATTGAATTATACTAGTAGTTTCTATTACTATAATTTAATTTATTGAAATTTAAACATGTAGTGATCAATGGAACTGAAGATGATACTTTCCACCGCTCCACGCGTAAGTCCACATACAAAGTTCTTATACTTATAGAGTTATACTGTTATAGACATTATTAAATCATTATAATTATTATTTTTTTTTTTTTTTACGAGAGTCGAGAGGTTAGTTCAATTGTAATGTTGATTTTCCAAATGGCACGGGGAAGAAGAAAGGTCGGGGATTTTAAGAGCACATCATTCATGGATACAAGTTGTTGCTTTAATTAAACTAAAAGCTAAAAGCCAAAAACTAAAAATTAAAAACTAAAAACCATTTAAAAACTACAAAACATTCAGGGTCTTTATGTCACATTTGAAAAAGCTTTAAAAGCACAAATTCTCAAATCAATCTTCCATTAATCATTAATACCAAATATAATCCAACTAAACATCTCATAAACACAATGTTTTATCATGATCACTATTTGTTATGGGAAATTTCCTAGTGCATATAAAAAAAATTATTACTTATTTTTGTACTAAGTTCTAAGCATCATTAGTTTTTTTTTTTTTTTTTTTTTTTTTTTTTTTTTTTTTTTTTTAAATACCTTTCATTTAAAATCCATCGAAATGGCCAGTTACATACAATGCCTCCAATAAAGAGTAACACCTACAAAAATGAAGAGGTACACATCATCAAACTTAATGAAACACGTTGAACCAAGTGATCAAAAGTGTTGGAGCCGGTGGGACAATCCTCTATTTTAACGTCAAAGGACCCAAATGGAGTCTTATAGTTGTCTTGATCTCCTGAAGCACAACTGAGGCTGGTCTAGAGGTATCGGAGTGGAGCCTGGAGTTGCGTTCTCTCCAAATAGCATACATGCAGGCTTGGTACGCCAATCGGATAATGAAAGCCACATTTTTGTCCCTAGAGGGATTTCTCAACCATGTAGTTCTCATGTCGAAGTTTGTAGGAGAAGATACATGAGCTTTAAGAGTGAAATGCCTCCAAATCTCTTCTGCATAAGAGCAATAAAAAAAGAGATGTTGGCGAGACTCGTCTTGAGTATTGCACAGAAGACACGCCGAGGGAACCGAAAAACCCCATCGTACCAGCCAATCACGGGTATGAAGCCTTTGACGCGAGATAATCCAGGCAAGAAATGAGTGCTTCGGGATTCTTCCTTTGATCCAAACCGAGTCATACCACTCAACCTTATTCCCCGATAAATACAACCTTATGCCCAAGCAAGAGTCACTTGAGTTCTTACCTTGTGGATTAGACTCCTCAGAACCCAATGGGATATTGGTTTCAGCAGTAGCTGTTCCCCCGGCTACAAAACCAATTTTAATCACCCCAGCCCTTTTCTTCATCAGAGGCTTTGGACAACGGTTGAGTAAATGACCAAACCGCTCACAATTGCAACACTTTGGGGGCAGTCTCGGATATGATACCTCAACCATAACCGAGTTCAAAAGCTCATCCCTAACAATTATAGTAGTTGGGGGGGGGGGGGGTTCTCCAAAGAGATCTCTACCTTAACTTTAGTGTTGCCCATACAAAAGGGATCCAACCTCGACTTTTCCGTATGCAAGGGCTCCCCTATTGCGCTGGCAATCACACTGATACCAGAGAAAGAGTACATTTGAGGAGGCACATTATGCAGCACTGCCCAAGTTGGCACTGTGGTGAGCTCCGGGACTTGCAGAGAATCGTCGACTGACCATGGATAAACATTAAACGCACAATTTCCCGCCTGCCAATACCCAACATGCAAGACCCAATCACGAGTTTTGACACACGGAATCATAATGAGACACGATGTATCTGAGACTTGTCGAATGATGATATTCCCATACTTACCCCATACCGGGTTCAGATCTGAGTATATTTTAGACGACGGAGGAATCAATTAAACATCTACCAAGCATTTCTTCTCCCAAGACCATTCCTGATGGAAAGAGATCCAAAACTCGAAGACACATCCTCAAGCAAAGCATCATTCATGGCATCGCTTAGGCTCTTCTCATCAGCAGCATCGAAGAAGCAGCCACGTGTTCTCGACTCACTTATTAGTTTAGCCCAAATCGAACCACTTAGAGACAAAGTTGTCTCGTTACCAACCACCCACAAACAGTGCCTTGCACGAGTTAGTGCCACGTTAGCTCTTTGACGGTTGTTGAGAAATCCCACTTTTCCGTTACCGTTACTTCGGACGGTTGAGATGATGATAACATCTTCTTCACCACCTTGAAACCCATCTACGGACCGAACATTCAAACTGAAAAGCTGACCTGATAAGGAACTGTACTTCTTTTTGGTTCTGTCTTGAATTGCTCGGACTTGTCCTTTGTAAGGTGAAACCACTCCAACACTCATATTCATTCTCCTTTCACTTGATACTATTTAAAAACTTAAGCACATTAATAATAACAAAAAAGAATACTGAAAAACATTAATATCGGTAAAAACAAAATTATACCTTTGTAAAGGTTAGATATGATTTCAGAAATCACAGCAACTTCAACCATGTTTTTAGGACTATGCCCATCACCAAACTCTTCTTCTCCACGTCCAACATTGATAAAAGAGAAAGAACCAAACATGTTTCCTTGAAGAAACCTCTTTTGATAAATGATTTCTTGAACATTCGCAGCACCTTTGATTCTTCCATCATAGATCTCTCTGTTGGGAAAACGACTTATGGAAGGATGCATTCAGTATTGGACATTGAGCAAGTGTTTGCTGTGACCAAGTAGAACCAATCTCTCGAACAAGCTTCTTCCAAATTTCGCTTTTTCACATACCTTCCAACATTAATTAATTTATGATTAGAAAACCATAAAATATTATATATATAGCTTGAAAATAGAAACACAGTTTATATAAGATAATTGAGTACCTCATTGTGAACCATTGCAGGCAACTGAAGCTCATCTCCTATTAGAACCAGGGGCGGATGTACGCTTTAGTATGTGTGGCACGTGCCACATGCTAAATCCTAAAACACAAAAAAAATTTACATGGGATTTAGTTATCATAGTTCAGAAAATAATAGCACTTAATTATTGTGCCACATGCTAAGTCTAACGGAAGCCCTTTCTATAATACAGGTTAAGCCCAACTATTTTAAAACTGCTAATGATTCAAGCCCAACTAACTAAAAGTCTAAAACTTAAAGTCTATAAACTTTTTTTGATCGGGATTTATACCTAGTTTTTATGAGTTCATCGACAGCAATACAACTGCACCATAGAGAGAGAAAAGTCTTCTGCTTCTATTTTTGATTGGTTCCAGTATTATTTTTGTCTTCGGTTATTTTTTATCAAACAGCATATAAACAACAGTAAGTAATTGATGCAAAACTTGTCGTTGGACAAAATTCTATTTACGTGTTATAGCATATAAACTTGTCTATTGATTTTCTTCTTATTCTAGATAAATTGATAGTCTCATTCAATTGCTTTAAATATATATTGATGAATTCATGCTATGTTTTTTATTAGGTGATCTATGGAAAAATATTTTCCAAAAAAACCAACAAGTACATCTCATTCTCATGATGATTTGGAGAATTTACCCGTGGACCCTGCAGATAGGAAACGAATTGTAGAATATCACCCTAACCAAAGAGATGAGGTAAGACGCAAATATTTAGTTAAGGGTCCTTATCAACCTCGTGGTCACAAATTTCCTAGAACACTAACCGGAGATAAATTGAGACGATTCAATCCAATTTGGTTTGATCTTTATGGTGATTGGCTGGAATATAGTGTGAAGACAGACAAGGCTTTTTGTTTGGTTTGCTACTTGTTTAGAGATTACACAGAAAATAAAGGTGGAAGTGATGAATTTGTAACAAGGGGATTTGATACATGGAAAAATCCAAAGAGATTGAGTGTTCATGTGGGAGAAGTGAATAGTTTTCACAATAATGCATTGAAAATGGCTGATAATTTGATGAGACAAGGTCAATCAATTGTTCATGCTTTTTATAAGCATGATGATGCTGCAAAAAATGAATACAGAATCAGATTGAATGCTTCAATTGATGTTTGTAGATATTTATTACGGCAAGGATTACCTTTTTGAGGTCATGATGAGTCAGTAGAATCAGCTAATAGGAGAAAATTCATAGAGCTTGTGGAATATACTGCAGATCAAAATGAGCTTGTAAGGAAGGTTGTGTTGGAGAATGCTCCCAAAAATAATCAGATGGTGTCTCACAAAATTCAGACTGATCTAGTGCATTGCTTTGCAGAGGAAGTTATTGAATCTATTATTCAAGAAGTTAATCACGATGTATTTTGCTTGTTGGTGGATGAGTCTGCAGATGTTTCTACTAAAGAGCAAGTGGCAGTGGTTTTTCGCTTCGTTGATAAAGATGGGATAGTAAAAGAAAGATTTATTGGTCTTATTCATGTTCAAGATACATCTTCTGGAACTCTGAAATGTGCTGTTGATTCATTGTTTGCAAAGCGGGGGTTGAGTATGAAAAAATTAAGGGGACAAGGTTATGATGGAGCAAGTAACATGAAAGGTGAGTTTAATGGGTTGAGATCTTTGATTTTAAGAGAAAATAGTACTGCATATTATGTACACTGTTTTGCTCACCAGCTTCAATTGGTCGTCATGGCAGTTGCTAAAAAACATTTTGAAGTTGGTGATTTTTTTGATATGATTTCGGTTTTGCTAAATGTGGTTGGAGCATCTTGTAAGAGGAAAGATATGGTTCGAGAAGACCAACGAAGGATCATCGAAGAAGGAATTAGTCAAGGTGAAATTAAGACAGGAAAGGGACTGAATCAGGAGCTTTCATTTCAAAGCCCTGGTAATACTCGATGGGGTTCTCACTACAATACCTTAGTACGATTAGTTGATTTATTCCCTTCTATTGTGAAAGTATTGGAGTATGTCCAGAGCGAAGGGAGTGATGGTGTCAAAAGAAGGCAAGCTAATGGTCTCATCAAATATTTGCACACCTTTGATTTTGTGTTTTACTTACAGTTGATGTTACTTCTTCTCGGGATCACAAATACTCTATCGGTGGCTCTGCAAAGGAAAGATCAAGACATTTTGAATGCTATGTCTCTGGTGAAATCTACCAAGCAACAATTGTACAATCTCAGGGATAATGGATGGGATTCTTTGGTTGAAAAAGTTAATTCTTTTTGTGAGAGTCATAACACTGAGTTGATCATCATGGAAGAAGAATTTGTTGATCCAAAGAAGCCAAGAAGGAGAACCAACATGACAAACTTGCATCATTATCAGGTGGAATGTCTTTACACTGTATTGGATATGCAAATTCAAGAGTTTAATGATCGTTTTGACGAGGTAAACACTGAATTGCTTAGTTGCACTGCGTCTTTGAGCCCTTTTGGTTCCTTCCACGAGTTTGACCAGTCGAAACTTGTGAGGTTATCTGAGTTTTATCCAGAAGATTTTTAGTTCTGTGGAGCGGATATCTCTTGAGCATCAACTTGGTATTTACATTGATAATATCCGTGAAGATAAAAGGTTTGCTAATTTGGAGAGTCTTGGAGATCTTGCACGTGTAATGATGGACACAAAAAAAACATCTTTCGCATCCTCTTGTTTATCGACTTTTGAAGTTGGTTTTGACTTTACCTGTTGCCACTGCTACAGTCGAGAGATGCTTTTCTGCGATGAAAATTGTGAAGACTACCTTGCGAAACCGAATGGGTGATCAGTTTTTAAATGATTGTATGGTTTGTTTTATTGAAAAAGAGCACTTAGATAAAGTGACAAATGAGGTAGTAATAAAAAGATTTCAAGATATGGAAGATCGTAGAATAGTTTTGTAGGACTTCTTCATGTGTTTTTGTTATGACAATTTTTTAATATTTTATTTTTTTGGTTTTGGATTTTTTAATAATAATATTATTATTATATTTTAATTAATTATTTTATTAATTATTTTGTGCCGCATGTTAAATAAGTTTCTGCGTCCGCCACTGATTAGAACAGCATGACGAAGTCCAGAAAGTTGCAAAGCAGCAACTGATTCACATTCTTTAAGCTGAGCCGCCTCATCGACCACAAGAAGGTCGACCGGTCCTGTCCTTATCGGATTCATATCTGCAGCACCTGAGGCTGTGCAGAAAATTATGCTTGCATTCTGTAGACAAAAGTTTTTTGTATCTTTGTTTTCCAGCATATCCGTAACCTCAAAACGTTCAGGAAGTAAACGTAGAGCCTGGAGGCAATCAGCACTGATGAGTCTGTTGAAGCAATCAAATCTGAAACTTCCCTTCTTGAAATCATCTCTAGTAGAGTTCTCTTTCAAGAAATATCTGACGCGCTTAAGAGCTTGACGAGCTGCGACCATATTATTCACTTGTACAGATGAAATGAAAGACTTGGGAAGATGCGTGTACAAATCAACCATATCTTTCTCCAATTCGTCACTGAGACCATCAAAAGTCTTCTTTACAAACTCCCCAAATGTAAGACTCTTTATGGCTTTTGGCTTCTGTTCAGTAGCTCCCTCTTCCTTCTTCTTTCTCTTTATTTCTTCTTCTTTTATTCTTTCAACTTGTACCAGTAAAAGTACATAATGCTCGTACTTGGCCTCTGTGTTCTCAAGAAATTTTATCAGTGAATCTAACCTCTGCTTCCATCCCGCATGTGGGGGAAAAAGGTTACCAAGTTTACCAACGCGCTCATCAAGAAACACATCAAGAAGAACATCTTTTTCTTTAATCCACATTCTGTCGCGGTTCCCAGATAGAACAATGTCCCCCAGCCCGTAAGTAGCGTGTTCTGATGAACAAGTTTCCTTAAATAAGGACATGAGCCTCGACACTACTTCTACAATAGCTGTGTTTGTAGGAGCACACACAACTGTTTTGCACTTTAGCTTGAGAAGGCAAAAGAGCAGAGTTGCCACCGTCTTTGTTTTGCCAGTACCAGGAGGTCCCCAAATCAGCTTCACAGTGTGCTCGTGGTAGCAGTTCTTTTTCTCAAGGCAACTCAAGATTGCAGCTTCTTGGGACGAGTTCAGTTTCGCAGAACGGATTATATCCAAAACATGGTCAGAATACTCAGAATCATCAAAACCATTCGCACAAACACACTGCTTAGTTGCCTGTAACACAAGCAAAACCTTAATCACTCAATGCAAGAATAAAATATACGCTACAAAGAGAAAGCTTATCATGATATAACACGTACCAGAGTATTTTCCTGAAGTACACTCTTGACTAGAGTTAAATTGGCGGCTTCGTTGTGCAAAGCGTTCCAAATTCGAGTGTTTGTTGTTAAATTCATGAGGAAAACTCCAAAATGAAGTGAAGTCTCCTTGAACATGCGGTTCATTTCAAAATCTGATATCGATCTAGATGAATGAACAGTGATAAGAAGATCACCATCAGAGGATACGTAAGCGAGAAGAAAAGGATTCAAGTCATCGATCCGTCTTGGCCTTTCCTTTGTCAGAGCAAGAATATCTCCACCTTTAGGCTGATACTTTGCACCAATACTCAACGAATTAGTTATTTTTAAATCATAGAACAAATTGTTTGAAGAGCTTCCACTTGAAGTATTTTTCTCCAGAGAAGTTATTTCAAAGACAGGAGCTTTGGATAAAGATTTGAAGCTCGAAAACAACTCGCTCCGTGTTTCCTCAAGTAGATGAGGAACAAAACACTGAGGGTATTCATCAACAGATCTAAACTTGTCTGGTATTGCCTTCATCTGTTAAAAAATATACCAGCGGCAATGAGTAATATAACATATAGAAATATACCAAAGTTCAAAGCTATATACAAAAGAAAGGGTGAAAAGAGATAAAACGAAACCTTGTTCTTGCGGAGATCTCTGTTGAGAATATTTTTGATAGACCAAGAGAACACTCTATTGGCCAGACTTGTTTTCTCGTTCTCGTCCATGACCCTTCGTCTTTCAAGAAGATTGTCCATCAAAGCAACAGCTATAACTAACCTGAGTTACGTTGCAACACGTAACGTGTCTTAGGAGGCAAGAAGAATAGAATGACAAATAGAGAGTAATTTTTTTTTTTTTTTTTTGTAGATAGAGAACTTGGCAGAAAAATAAACAGAGACGAAGAAGATAAATCTGGAGTGAACTCATACTATCAGTTTGGTCTACTTAAAAAGGAAGACGAAGGCGAAAGGTCTACTTTCGAAATTTCAACATTTTCCGAGAAATATGTAATGATCAATGAACCGAAGATAAACCGATGAAGTGAAGTGTCATTATTATATTTAAATCATTATTTTTTTTTATTTGTTTCTTTCGTTTACGAGAAATTAATTAAATAGTAAACTGTAATGTTGATTTTCCAAATGGCATGGGGAAGAAGAAAGGTCGGGACTTTTATAACATAGCATTGACGGTAGTGTCTACCCGTAACCCGCTTCTAGTCTTAATAACCAAAAAATAATTAAGGGATATGCCAAAAAAAAAAAAAAGAGCACAGTACTACTAAACAAAAAATTAAATTTATTTATAAGGAACTTATGTCCAGAACCAACTTAAATAGCCTAATCTAATTTTTTTTTTTTTTTGAATGAATGTGAAAATATATTCAAAACAAAAAAAGTTCCTTTTTATAATAAATGTGTCCTTGAATCAAAAGAATGATGCAAATTGCTACGAGCTTTTAAAAAATTGGAATAAAGTAAAAGAGGAGAATGAGTCAATGTCGAGTTGCAAGCCATAGTTGCAGGCTATCAACATACTTAGTCGTGTGTTGCTGCAACGAAAGGAGCTTGTTACGGACCAGTCTATCCAAGAACTTGGTTAATTGCGCAGAGGTGGTAGACTTATCCCCATGATGTCGCTGGTTACGCTCCAACCAAATCGAGTGAACAGCGGCTTGGAAGATAAGGCGTAGAAGGAAACACGTTGTACCTGTGATCGTGACACTCGAAAGGAGAGACAAAATCTGAGTGAAACAGGTTGAGTAGCAGTGGAGAAAGAGTTGGCGGGTGAGGTTTTCCCATACTCGAACCGAATAAGGGCAAGCAAAGAAAAGATGACCAAGGGTCTCGACTGGCGCCTGACAGAACACACACGAGGGATTCAAACCACGGTTCCAGGATAGCATGCGTTCACCGGTAGTAAGCCAGTGCCGCGCAGCAAACCAGAGCATAAAAGAATACTTTGGAACAGAGTCAGCAAACCAAACACATGGATACCAACCCACTGTTGAAACCACTCGCCTTAGTTGTAGCCATGTCTCTGAAATTGAAAACCGAGGCATGTATGTCCCATTAGACTGTCGCCACAGAGCATTGTCAGATACCTAATCTAATTCTTTATCTTTCCCACAATGTAATTCATCCCCTGTCGGGGAGTGTAGATGCAGACTTTTAGTTCTTTGAACTTCCACAACATGAATTTATATCACCAAATAAGCCATCAAAATTTTCAACTCTTTGCATTGTTGATTCTCTCAGATGATTTCTTATTACCATTTCACTCCCCTTGAGAAGAATTCTCTCTCATGTCTTATGAATCAGTGTATAACACTCACTTCCCTTCGAGATATCTCCAAATGTTGTTGTCTCATCACTTCTGATTCTAAGACGTTATCTTTCTAAAAAGCTTGCACCTCTCTAACTTTTTTTTTCATTTTTCTCTCAAATTATGCTCAAGAAACTAACCACAACAAAACTTTTATGCTTAAGAATCAAATGTTATCAAGACTGAAAAGTATAAAAGATGTATATAATAATGCAATGAGATGAATGAACAGGATATAAAATTATAGAAGAAAATGAGATATAAACTTTGTGATGTGATCGCTGTTCGGTACGGAGATAATTGGGCAAGTAGAGCCAGTTGGGACTTTAAACATGAACTCATACATGACTGTACCAATATGTAAAACAAATTGATGTTATGATGTGTCCAAGTAACTAAAGTTCCAACTTTAGGTGCAAGATTTTCGGAGCTCCTAGCTAGCCAAACCATCAGATAAATCTTCAAGGCTTAATCTTGGTAACTCTATTTTATTTTTTATTCTAGAATCTAGATTGTTTGGATTATATTCCACTCATTGGCAGGCTTTAATTTGAACACAATGAAATTTTAACAACGATGTTTCTGGTCAAATAGCAATATTACGAACATTCTTTCTAGATAATAATATTGAGTATAATTAAGGATCTAGCATCTAATCTATGAAGATAATTTCTACTTCTTTGGGTCTATTTTTCAAAAAATTTGAGTTTACTTAGCATGTTCCATAGCAAATGCGAAAATAACTTTCTAAATGAACTAGCATGTGGCCCGCGCTTAGGGTGTATTTTGGATTTTTGGTATATTATTTTTTGATTATGTAATTTTCTCTTAGGGTATGGTTTTGTAGTTTTTTTTTTCCCCTACAATATGGTTTTGTAGTTCATTGGTTTGCATTTGTTGTTATTTATTTTTAATTTCGTGTGTATTTTTTGGTTTTTGCATTAAGTATAATTTAGTGAACTGTTTTTATTTTTTATTTATATATATATATATATATATGTCATGTTGTGTTTGTTTACATAATTGGTTTTGTTTTTGTTTTATTTTTATTTGAGAATTTAAGATTGTATAGTATAAGTTGATGTGTGGTTGTAGTCATAAGTGGTGCTTATTTCAATTATTCTATATGTGTTTGTAGTTTGTCGTTTGTTTAGTTTGGGTAGGTATTTAAGGGCATCTCCAGTGGTGTTTTGTAGAGGGTTGCTCTTGGTTAAAAAATTAAAATATAATAAAAATGCATAACTGAGGAAAGAGAAACTAAAGAAACCTTTGTTGTTTTGAAGTACTTTAAGAACTGACTGAGCAACGTTGCTCTTCTTTTCTCTCTTTTTTATTAGTTAACTCATCTTTTATTAATAAAATATTAATTATTTAATTTTAAGCAATTTGAATGAGTTGCTCAGGGGTAAAGATGGTCTAAGGTCATCTTTATCGGCACAACTTATTAGGTGTTCTTAGCCCAAAAAAATATTTAATAAATTGAACAGTGGCCTTAGAACGGATTTTTAGTTCTTGAATTAGAACAGATTTAAGCCCAGTTCTTTGTCTACGTGGCTTTACGGGAATGGTTGAGAATTTTTTACAATCGAAATAATTTTCATTTCTCTTCCTCTTCCAAAATGCAACTAGGTTTTCTTCGAGAAAGAGAGAAAACGACGAAAGCTTCGACCCGCTTTGCAGAACCGAGTCAACCCGACCAGACTTTGTTTCGTTCCCTCTCGTTTGATCGATCGGCCGGTGCCTGATTGCGTTTTGACTCCCGAAATCTCCGGCCAAAGTTCAATCTAGGTTTGTCATTTCATATTCCTAGTTACAATTCTGTTATCTCATAAAAAGATCCTCTCTTTTTCATTTCTGGGGTTGTGTGTTGCGATCCGGTTCGATTCTATTGATCATTGTTGAAATATTTAAGAGTCATAAACAAAATTGTTGCGTTTTGAAGGGTTTCTCGTAAAAAGTTGATTTTTACTATTTGGAAGTCAATTTGCCCGAATCTTGTATGTGTATATGGCAGTTTCTTACGATTTCATTCATCTTTTTGTGGGATTTTATGAAGTATGGTTGATCCGAGCTATGGATACTAGGAGCCCCTCCTCCACCATCGACAGCGTTATTGTCCTACCTTAAATCGAAAGCAACTTCTGTGGCTGCTGCTGATTTTGCCAATCTGCCTCTTGGAACTGACCAGCTCCAGTTATCCCTCGATGGCACTTTTGTCACTGAGATGCTCAACCATGTAGATACCGTTACAGGCGTCATGGAGTCTCTGGCTAGGCGTGCTATAATCGCCGAATCGCAAGCCGCAATCGAGAAAGCTAAGCTTGTATCAAGTCAAGAAGAAATTCAGAGAAAGGTTGGCCAAATCGACAACATGTCCACCAAGTTAGAGGACATGGAAAAGTTTGCTCTTGGGACCAGTAGTCAGGAGAGACTTTGAGTCGCTTAAATCCTATGTTACAAGTCTCATCAGCGTCAGAGAAACACTTGTCTCTTCCGAGAAGCAGTTCCAAACTATCGAGCGACTTTTTGAACGGTTAGCATGTCTTCTTCTACACTACTTCTTAATTTCTTGGCTTTCCATTAATCTGCCTACTCCTAGAATTAGCAACTTGTCTATTATGAGTAGGCTCTAGAACTTGTCTTTGATTGTTGATAACCATTATAGAGCAGATTTTGGTGTTCGATAACGACTAGTCTCAAAAACTCCATACTTGTTCGTGTAGTAAAGAGAACACCATAATTAGTTCTCCCATTTTTTTTACCTATGATCTTAACAACTGATCTAACATTATTTTCACTATATATTTAATCTAAGAACACAAAAAAAAGTTCTCCCATTAATGATGCCCTAAGGCCATCTCTCCAGCAACTCTCTTAAGTTGTTCAAATATTAATTAATCATATAATTAATACAAAACTAATTAAAACAACCCACTTTGAACTTAAACAAAATCATCCCTCCACTGGAGAACCCCAACGAAGGTTACTTAATCATTTATATAATATTTTTAAATTTTAGTTTATTAATTATCAAATTTTAATAATCTAAAATGATAAAACAATTATTTTTATTACATAAAATAGAAAAAAATAAAATTTTACAAAATTCAAAATATTAAACATATTTGACAAAATTCGGAATATTAAACATATTTTACAAAATTCGGATTAAGTTTCATATAAGATTAGAAATACTGTATAACATGTATTAATTTTATTTTTTGATTCATTTATCTATGTTTAAAATTTTTAAGATAATCAATCAAAGTGTATACTGTATCTATCTATAAGAGTGTTTGTCTTTCCTTTTTGCCGTTTAAGTTTCTTGATGAATGGTTAATTAAAACAAACATTGCATTGCATGATGGATGGATTAACAGAACACAATCAAGAACATTCATAATAGAGAAGTTGAATTGTAACTAAAGTTTATTTTGTTGATTGCAGCGATAGCTTGATGGCCATAATTCTAACAAAAGAGTAAAGAAGAGTTTTCGATCAAAACTTGCATAGTATATAGCATAGATTCATGTAGTACCATTGCTTCATACATGCGTCCAATAGTTACATGTTAAATTATTCAATGGTGTTTAACTTAAGCTAAATCTATCAGCGTCAAAAATTATGTGGTAAGCTTTAGTTCCAAGTTCCAACACCAATGTGATGCCTCAAGACCAGGGTATATGAGCAGAAAAACTCAGAGCTCTACTTTCATATCATTACCTAACTGACTGAATAAGATCCCAATATCCATTCCTTGATTCAATGTAGGTATTACTACTGAGTAAGGGCATTGTGTGGAAAACCCAACATTTTTGTTTTTGGACTGTTTTATCGCTTTGCTTAGCCTGCTTACGCATCGCTGGAACTTCTTATGGCAGCTTATGTTAGTCATACCTGAAATGGGAAACAATTACGAAAAGGTTTCAGCGTAAGTATGACAATTCAAGACCAAATATTTAGCATTTGACTCCATCAAGACTTATATAGCTTAAGAAGAATGAAACATGGTAATGTTTCAAATCTTTAAAGCTATGACCACTTATTATCAATGCAACAAGGCAAACAAAAGATGAGAAGTTAAGATCCCTAAAGCAGTAGAGTCACAAAAAAAAATCATTATTTGAAATTATCACAAGAAACAATAAAACACAGACCAAAAAAACATTAAAGTGTTGAGTTTTATCTCAGAAATCAGAAATCAGAAGAGGCAAGTGAAATTAGCAAAATCATTGTCAAAATCAGATTTTTTGGCAGGGGTTTCAAATTAAGTCAATGTGATAAGCTAATAATTACAAGAGTGTGATTCCTTTATATCTAATTATGGAAATTAAGATTCACAGAGAAAACACAGGGAACCGAATCGAACCTCGCTGCAAACGACACCGAAGAGGACGACGAAGACAGCAACGAAGAAAGCCGCTGCAAAACGCATCGGAGAAGTGCGTATCATCACCCTCGTCGTCTCGTAGATGTTTGTGGAATTTAGGGTAAGTCGTTCGTTGTCTTCTTTGCTAAGGTTTCTGAAAGCCATCGCCTTCGGGTGACCAACAAACCTCCAGTTTAAGCCATTGTTTCAAAGGATTCGATGTGAATCCATTGATTTTTCTGATTTCAGATGAATCTCATTTTCAATCTCCGTTTCATTCCACAGAGAAGAGAGAGAGAGACAGTGGAGAAGAAAATGCGCGAAAAATAAAAAAAAAATCTTTGATATTTACGAACCCACTAATCAACAAACGCCACGTAGCGTTCCTAAAGGTTGCTCAAATTGCAGCAACCATTCTCGACTTTATGGATCTATAAATGAGTTTTTTTATTTTTATTTTGGGGCCCAAACCCAAGAGTAACCATGAAAGCATCTCCCACTATAGATGCTCTAATAAACTGTGTGAGGATTTTTCATGAATGCTTTTGTGATTGTAGTAAATAGTTAGTGTGTCATACATTTTTTTAAAAAATTTAAATTACTTAGATTTGAGTTTTTATTGTGTTAATTTTGTGTTACAACGATTGAGCCCATTTTCCAAACCCTTAAACTATGGTGGTCTATTGGATCATTAGTGGAATTTAATTAAGTTGGGAATGCATTAGGAAATTTGTATCATATAGTTACGTTTTTTTGCTACTAACAAATAATATCTACAAACTGTTACAAATTAGTGACAAAATTTAAATTAATAGATATTGTAGCTAATTAGTCACTAAATGTAGCTATATAATGACAAATAGTAACATACATAATTTGTAGAAAAAATGTTACATATTTTGTGTCACAAAATATTGTAACACCGTAATACACAACGCTAACTGTAGCAAATTCGTAGCAAAAAGTTGTTTGGAAACTGTTGACAAAAAAAAAGTTGTTTGGAAACTAAAACCAACACTTACGAAAAGAAGTAACATTTCCCCTTATCATATTGTTTGGAGACAGACAATAAAAGAAAAAAGCTTAGATCCGAAAAAAAAAAACTTTGCAGATCTCTTCTCCTCCTCTCTATCGTGATGTTTGATCTACTCCCCCACCCTCATTCTCCTTCGTCTCTCTTTCATTCGACCCAGCTCACCCAAAACCTACATCACCTTCTATCGAATCTACATGCCTCTCTTGCATTTAAGACTAGAATTGAAAATTCATTCTCTTCGTGGTTTCAGCAAGTCTAAATGAATTCAATGTGGCAACGTCTCTCGTTTCCTATCTCATATCTCTATCTCCAATCTCATATTGAAATTATTATCAAATCATGTGTTTCTAATAGCCGATAATCTGAATTCATTGGATGTTGGAACAGAACATTCATAATTGGTTCTTGTTGCAAATAGTGTATCTGATTTTAAAGAGAAGAGGCAAATTAAACATTCATTTTTGGTCCTTGTTAAACTTTTCTTAAATTGGCAAGTAAGAAAAATTTGCAGGTATGCTAAAGCTTTGTAGTTTAGCTGTGCTTATTTGTTTTTAGCAGCTAATATAGGGAAGGCAATGAAAAGGTGTGGAGGAGTGGCGAACATTAATTTCAAGTCTATGCATTAGGTGAAACGGAAGAAAGAATGAAAAAGGAGAGAGACGCCTGAGGTCGCAAATTGGAGGACGGCAGAGTGGAGTTTTGTGGGAAGGGGATTGACTTTGAGGGCAAATAAAACATGTGTTAATAATAATTTGGACTTTAAAAGATATTTGGCCCAAAAAAATAGGAAATGGTTAGTGGGTAAATTTCAAAAATTTGGTCTCATTAAACAGAATGAATCGCTGACGTGGCAACACCAAGAGTGAGGAAAACAAACTTTATATATAATATAACAAGAATCAATATTATGATACAAAAATGAAAAAACAAAAATATATATATAAATACACATAATTGTGATAATATATGTATTTTTAAAATAGATAATTTTTGTTTTTAATAATTTTTTTATTAGATTTTCAAAATAAACTTAAAAGTTAAAACTTCATAAATGTTAGAGACAATCACAAATTTTCTACGAAAAATTATTTCTATCAGTATCTCCTTCTGTGCGAACTTCTTCGGATGTTGTCCCATGTGAAACTCTATACATGGATATATCATGAAAATTAGAACAATACGTATAACTTATATATAACTTATATACGTAGAAATGTGTGGAGAAAATAATACCGTGAGGAACTATGGGGAGGGTTTGGGCCACCGCATTTGATTTTGCAACGTAAGAAGCAATTACCGTCGTGTTCGTTACAAGGCTTTGAACACTTGCGATAACAGTTAATCCAATCTTTTTTCCAATCGTTTTTAGTCCCGTTTGCTTCTACTGCCACCACAACAATCACCACCATCATGATAACTACTATTGCACTCCATTTTGCCATCTTTGATCGTCTTAGAATCCTGCAAAAGTATATTTGTTTTGAAAAATAAAATAAAATCTAATGACTCTTCTATTATGTTTAAGAAATCAACCTCTATTTATAATACAATTTGTTTTAATTTTGAGTAGATTCGCTTACTTAGTGTTTGCAGTAGTTTTAATTGGTTTAGTCTATTAACTCCCCTCATATTTATGTCCAAGATTTTGTATGTTTTTGCAGAATTAAATTTTATAAATATGAACAGATGTATATTGTTGTAAATGTGGATCCAACCATTCTTTTTTTTTTGGGGGCAAAATATGGATCTATCCCTTGAAGAGTAAATCTCATGCCAATAAGAAAAAGTACTCCAAAAATTTAGAGGACATTAATTCATAGATTTCATATGCTTAGTTTTTATTTGTTGGTTAAAAACATTAATAAATTTTACACTTGGTGAAATGAAAACACTTTGTTTAATTAACCCTTTTCAGTTTTCTTTTCCTTTTATTTTATCTATATATACATTTTTGGAGACATTTATGAAATAAATCCCGAAGTTCATACCTATTTACAAGCATGCCATTAGTATTAAATATTAAATATTAATTTGGTAATTAATTTTATAGTAGCAAGATTTCGATTTTAAAAAACAAAAATTCTCCTTAACCAAATTTCCAAAAATATCTGCCTAATAAATAATCGATTAATTGCTAAAAAATCAGCCTAGATATTCGACCTCAAAACATTGATTTCAGATTATTTTCCCCCTATAATATATGTTAACAATAAAATTAAGAAACAAATTTAAATACAAAAATATATCATATCCCTACCATATTCATTAAAAACAGATTACAATTATTTACTCCCTAATTAGTTATTAAATCAGATTATTATTTTTTGCTTGGAAAGGTTTGTTTCCTCAACATAATGTTCACCCTATAAATACTATACACCTAAACCTCGATTATATATCAGCAATCATAATTACATAACCCTTAAAAACCCTTAAACACTTTTTCATTCTTGATTTTTAGATCTGTCTCCAAATATTGAAAATCTTTCTAAGAAAAAAAGATAATGATAGAGAAACAATTGAGTGGTTATTATACTTTTTTTTTTTGGTTAAAGAACACCATCAAGATTTTGTAATACAGTAAAACCTCTATAAATTAATAATGTTGGGACCAAGACATTTTATTAATTTATAGTGATACTTCATTTATCTATAAATTAATAAGTATTATTTTATAGTGTAAATTATTAATTTATAGGTATATTTTTAATTGTTTAATTTAAAAAAATTATGAATTGAGACAATTTTTGCAAAATAAGATTAGAATTTTGGATGTTGTAAATTTTATGGTATTGGAATTGAATGTGAAATAATTAAAAAATATTATTGACAATGAATTACAAATATTATAGACAAATTCACTTATACATATGACATAAATATTCAAATTTATGAATAAGAATATCAATTCTCGTATTTTAATAGTCTATCAAACTATGAAAATGTAAATGATGCATATTTAGAAATTGAAAATTTTAAAAAATTTTAGCTGTTTTATGAAATGTTATAGAATATTTTATATCATTATAGATTGAAGATACAACATAACAATTGTTTTATATATATGAGGTTTAAGAGAAACATACTTTACTATATCAGCATCTATATATATATATGTAAATTTACATGATTATTAATTTATGATATTATCGGATCCATATCTTACATGGGGATTTCAAAATAATTATTATCGTATTATCTTATCGAATTTTGTTAATTTTTACACTGTTCCGACTTGGGACTAGCAAAATTTATTAATTTATTGTGTTTATTAATTTATAGAGTATTAATTTATAGAGGTTTTACTGTATCATATATTTGGAATTTTAGAATATAGTTATTCTTTTTTTTTGTGATGGTTTTCATTTCAGTTCTCACATATAATGTTTTCTTATACAGTTAAGTCATTAGTTTTTATTTTACTTTATCAAAAAAAAATTATTGTTTATTTTATGTTTAATGCTTTAAGTTTCACAAATAGTTTGGTTTGTATAAAATATATCTTCATAAACATGAACAAGATGAATCAAAACAAAAATGGAGAAGTCTTAGTTTTCGTTTTTATACTTTTTTTTTGTTTTTCTTAATTCATGCAAATTATATTTAATTATTTTATATTTTTTTGATAATAACTATAATTCTTCATCTATATTAAAAATACATTTTAATTTTTTGATAATAAGAAACATATCTAACTAAAAAAATCGGTAATTACACTTAAAATCTTTTAAGGTTATAATTTCTTAGTTTCCAAATTAGATGATTTATAACAAAATATAGTTAATGTGATAGCTAAAATCCCGAAATTAAGCAAAATGATAATGTGCTAATGAATATAATTATTTTAAGAAAACTCTATAAAAATATTGTTTCCTATAATTTTGTTTTAATGTCATATCTTCTTATAATACTCAATTCATATTTTTTTTGTCTTTAATTATGTATGTATATTGTAGTATGTATTTATATATTAATGTGATATATTGGTGAAAAACGGACCAGCAACTATTATAGTATGTATGTATATATTAATGTGATATATTGGTGAAAATTCGAAAATCTCAGATTATATAGATATAATTATTATATATAAAATACCAAAATCATGAAAATAGTAATGAGTCTTTTAGTTATTTTATTTGATCTCTCATGTATCAAATAAGATATAGATTTTAATAAAACATTTAGTTGTAAAAGTTATATTTTTACTTGATAAAAATTTGAAAAATTGATTTGAAAAAAGTGAAGTTTAGCCTCACATACTATTTTACTTTCACGGGTTTCGTATGATGAGTTTTTGTGGATTAAAAATCTTTGAACATGTTGTGTGACCCGCCTAGCATGGCGGGTTTGGACTATAGAACCAACACTAAAACTATTAGTTTATTTCATATATACTATAAATTTATAATCATAGTTTGGAAAATTAACTTATAAATTATTTAGTATATGAACTACAAAATATTACACATACTATAATACATTCTTAATATTCCAAAAAAAAAATTTAAATACACATAAAACTATACAAGAACATATCATATAGGCATATACCTCTGTTTATTTCTAGAGAACAAAACAAATCTAGAATTTCATACTCTATCTAATAACAAATTTAATGTAATTAAGTTATAAACTTTATAAAAGTGTAAGAAGAAAAAAAAAATTTAAACAAAATTCTAAATTAATTAGATAAAAGTTAATTAATTGAAAATTTGAAAACTAAATAAATTAAAAATTATTATTTAAAATACAATAATTTATAATTTAACCTCGCGGTGTAACGCGGGTGAAATCCTATTAAAGATATATTTAATATTAACCTATACAAGGTATGGAGCCCCCACGATATTGCGTAGGAACTCATTTTAGTAAAATATTTATTACAAAAATCCTTTAATTAAATTTCTATATCGCGGGGGAACTCATTTTATTAAAATATTTATCACAAAAATCCTTTAATTAAATTTATTTATTAAACTATTGAGATTATTAAATTATTTAATAAAAATTGCAAAAACATACAATTTTTTGAAAATTTCTTTATATTTTATTTGAAAAATATACTTTAAAAAAATAATCTTACCTTCACATATGATTAAATAAATAATTATCAATGCTACATAGTACACACATCAAATTAAACAAATTTTTACGATTAACTGCCATGATTACATTACAGTCGTGTTATTTCGTTCGCTTTTATTCGTAACTTTTCGTTCGCATCTTTTCAATGTAACATTTTATTTGTGTCTTTTCGTAGTAACTTTTCGTAAATATTTTTTAATTTCTGAAAAAATGAATAAATGCAATCTACAGTTGTGTCTTCTTTTCTTAACCTCACCGTCAGTGAGGCAAACCTCCCATCTACTGCGCTATACACACAAGCAATAAGATCTCTACATGCCACATACAACAAACAATACAAACAAACCAGGTAATATGCAAAGCAATCACACCATCGTCGTAACTGAGGAAGGGTGTCGACCGACACCAAGTGGTGTTGATCGACACTGACACGTGCTCCACATGGTGTCGATCGACACTCGCTAAAGTTGTCGAACCGTCCTCGCGTTGGTGTCGACCAACACCCCAACTGGTGTCGATCGACACCGATGCCGAGCATCGATTCCCTTCGATCAGAAACTCTCAATCTCGCCTCCAAGCTCCTCCAATCCGCTCGAAGCATTCCCAGAAGTAAAACCCAGCCACAACAGTCACGAAAAACCAAAGGAAACTCAAGAGAAACAATCACATAAGCACAAAATCACAAAAAGCTAGAGATCTTAGCTTAGATAAGCCATGGTCATGCACTCACCTCTCTGCAGGGAGATTCTGACAAACAATGATGAATCCCACACTCCCAGCAACCTTCTAGCTTCTTCCTAGTTTCAAATCTCCCAAGAAAAGCCAACCAATCACCCAGAAATCACCAAAAAGCTCAAGAACACACTTTCTCATTGTTTTCTCTCAAAGCGGCGTGAGGTAAAAACATAACACGACCCTAGGTCGATTTCTCCCTTTTAAACCTCGGTTCAATGGTTTCCTTAAACCAAACCGGTCAAAATCGATCAATAACTCAATCTGGTCGAACCAGAAAACATTGGTGTCGACCGACACCATTCGTGGTGTCGATCGACACCCAGCCCCAAAACACAGAGTTTTGGTTCACGGGTGTTACAATTCTCCCCTACCAACGTAGATTTGTCCTCGAATCACAACCAACCATCAGTCAAGGACTCCCGTGCCACCGTCTCCACGGCCCGCACTCCTCCGACCGATCTATGAAAGGTCACCTCTAGGCGATAGACTCACGTTCCAGGCATTATTTGCTCTCGACTTTTGGACTTTTCTTTACTCACAGGCCTAAACCTTGAGTTTTTCTTGGCTCCTCATCAGGCCGAAGCCTGCATGCCATAATATTGGCTCCTCATCGGGCCTAAGCCCGCATGCCATAATATATAAGGAAAAATCCAATACTCGTCCCCCGGGTTGCCACCCTACAGCGCCCCTCCGGATCGTCATCCAAAGTCGATATACTAACCATACTCCCAAGCCACAAAGCCTCAGAATATGGCAGTACTAGGAGAACCTAAGTCCCCCAGGAATCGCGAGCAAACAATTCTGAACACGTCTGAGTCCTATCCCTATCCAGGCTTCCTTCCCGTGGCTCGCGTAAGACATCACAATGTCCTACCAACCACATATCCCCTCACTAGGATACCTCATGACCACACATGGATCATCTCACTGCCACTAGGGCCGCCACAAAGGCCAAACAAATGTCCTAAACAGACCGCCACCAAGGCCAAACAAATATCCTAAACAGGACCGCCACCAAGGCCAAACAAATTTCCTAAACAGGACCGTCACAAAGACCATCTGTCCCGAAGGACCGTCACAAAGACCATATGTCCCGAAGGACCGTCACAAAGACCATCTGTCTTGAAAGACCGTCACAAAGACCATCTATCCCGAAGGACCGCTTAAACAGACACTCTGGCTAAACAGCCCGCCACAAAGGCCACACATCTGGCTAAACAGCCCGCCACAAAGGCCACACAATGTCTCAAAAGACCGCCACACACAGGCACAATAACTCAAAAGTCCGCCACTAAGGCCACACAAGCCCCTCCTAGGCTCACAACCACTAAAATGGACAAATTGTAACTCACATAAAACTTTCCCTTTTTAGCACTTTCCCCTTTTGGAAGCTTTCCACTTTTGGAAACTTTTATTTCAGGAAACTTTCCTCCAAAAACCCCGCCTCACGGAAACTTTGTACCCCGAGCAACACCTCATCTTGTTACTTAGTCGCACAACCAACCATCCCAAACGACTAAGTAAACAAGAGAGATGGGCAGGAATACTCCATTCCCGCTCCAGCCACGGATTACAGATGGGACCACACTAGACAAGCTCAAGTCGCGGCTTGCTTCTCGAACCACTTCTTAAACCTTGCCTTCATCCTCGCCTCTGGCTCCCAAGTGTGCTCCTTAACACCATCACAGTCCCAAAGGACTCTCATCAAAGGAATCTGCTTCTTCTGAAGTTCCTTGATCCTCCTCTCGAGAACCCTCACTAGTCTCGCCTCCAAAGTCATGTTAGGCTGAAGATCCTCAGGAATCTTAGCTAACAATTGATCATCCTCACAGAGACACTTCCGCAACATAGACACATGGAAAACCTTATGGAAAACACGCATAACCTCAGGTAACTTCAGTCTATATGCCACTGGTCCAACCCGCTCAATCACTCTGAACGGACCCATATACCTCAGACTCAACTTAGTCTCAGTCAATGACCTGTTCGGACCTTGCAACATGGCCATCTTGAGGTACACTCTGTCTCCTACCTGAAACTCAAGATCTCTCCTCCTCCTATCGGCATAACTCCTCTGCCGATCCTGAGTTTCTTTCATGTTCAGCTTGAGAACCTGAATCTTCTCTGAGGTTTCCTGAACAAAATCTGCCCAGAACATGCTCCTCTCCCCCACCTGAGTCCAGCATAACGGTGTACGGCATGGCGTCCCATACAAAGCCTCATAAGGAGCCATCTTAATACTCGCCTGATAGTTGTTGTTGTAAGCACACTCTACCAGGTTCAGGTGATCTGCCCAATGGCCACCCCAATCTAACACATACATCCCCAGCATATCCTCCAGCGTCTGGATCGTCCGCTATGACTGTCCATCTGTCTGGGGATGATAAGCTGTACTCATATGCACCTTAGTGCCCATCTCTGCCTGAAATGCCTTTCAGAATACAGAAGTGAACTTCGAATCTCTATCAGACACGATACTCGCTGGCACCCGATGCAATCTGACTATCTCCCTCACATACTTCTTAGCCAAGACCGCTGCTCCATCAGTCTTCTTAATGGCCAGAAAATGTGCTGACTTAGTCAACCGGTCCACAATGACCCAAATAACATCAAAAGTCCGAGACACTGGTAATCCCACCACGAAATCCATCGTGATCATATCCCACTTCCACTCAGGAATGGGTACACTCTTCAGTAACCCGCTTAGAACCTGATGCTCAGCCTTTACTAGCTGACACACATCGCACCTCGCGACCCAACTAGCTACATCCTTCTTCATCCCGACCCAATGATAGTACCTCTTGAGATCACGGTACATCTTAGTCGCTCTTGGATGAATAGAAAACTTGCTCGCATGAGCCTCTGTCAGGATCTCCTATCTCAACTCCTCATCCTTGGGCACACAAATCCGACCGTGCACCAGGATAATACCATTATCTGAGACCTGATACTCTGAATCAACATCCTTTGAGGCATTCACCAGCCCCAAATCCTTCTCCTGTGCCAACCGCACCCTGCTCAGAAGATCTGCTCTATCAACTGCTTCCAAACCCAACGGTTCCTGAGACACCGCACATAACCTCAAAGCACTGATCTCTCCTACTAGAGACTCCATATCCTTCTCCTGAGCCGAAGCTACTCTCTTCTGACTAAGAGCATCTGCAACCGTGTTAGCCTTACCAGGGTGATAGGCTATCTCAAAATCATAATCTGTCACCAGCTCCATCCACCGCCTCTGCCTCAAGTTCAGCTCCGGCTGAGTGAATATATACTTCAGGCTCTTATGATCTGTAAACACCTGTACCTTTGCACTGTAAAGATAAGATCTCCAAACTTCAGGGCAAAAACTACATCAGCCATCTCCAAATCATGAGTAGGATAGTTGCCCTCATGCTTCCGCAACTGCCGTGAAGCTTAGGCAATCACCTTCCCATGCTGCATCAACACACAACCCAAACCAACTCCGGATGCATCAGTATAAACCACATAGGGTTTCTCCTTCTCAGGAAAAGCCAACACTGGTGTAGTAGTCAACATCTCCTTCAGGCTTGCAAAGCCTTCCTCACACTCCTGTGACCAAACAAAAGGAACATCGTTTCCTTTCAACTTAGTCATAGGACGTGCTATGCTCGCAAAACCCTGCACAAATCTCCTGTAGTAACCTGCCAACCGAAGAAAACTCCTGATCTCTGTGGCATTCTGCGGTCTAGGCCAATCTCTGATAGCATGGATCTTCTCCAGATCTACAGAATCTGCAGACACAATATGATCCAGAAAACCCATCTCACGCTGCCAAAAACTGCACTTGCTCAACTTAGCAAACAACTTCTGCTTCCGCAGCTTCTCCAGAATTGCCCTCAAATGCACTGCATGTTCCTCATGACTCTTCGAATAAACCAGGATATCATCGATGAAAATGATGACATACACGTCCAGAAACTCATGAAACACGCTGTTCATCAATCTCACAAACGCTGCTGGTGCGTTAGTCAACCCAAACGGCATCACCACAAACTCATAATTCCCATACCTCATCCTGAATGCAGTCTTTCTCACATCTGCCTCATCTATCGGTATCTGATGATAACCCGACGCCAGATCTACCTTGGAGAACCAAGTAGCACCTCTCAACTGATCGAACAACTCATCGATCCTAGGAAGAGGGTACTTGTTCTTCACAGTGACCCGGTTCAAACCTCTGTAATCAATACACAAGCGGAAACTCCCATCCTTCTTCTTAACGAATAACACCGGCGCTCCCCACGGTGATACACTAGGACAGATGAATCCTTTGCTCAACAAATCATCTAACTGCTTCTTCAGCTCTGCCATCTCTGCTGGAGCCATCCTGTAAGGAGCCTTGGATAACGGTGTCGTCCCTGATTCCAGTTCAATCGTAAAAGGATCATAACGAGATGGTGGTAATCCCTGCAATGACTGGAACACATCCTCAAATTTCTCAACAACCTGAATACCGCTAACCGTAGACTTCCCCACTGAATCTGGCATTGATATAGTAACCAAATAAGCCTCACGGCCCTTTTCGATCATCTTCCCAGCCTGAATGGCCGAGATCACGAGACTGCCTGAAGTCGGTCTGATACCCTGAAAGACCAACTTCCCTCCTAGAAGCTCAAACTCTACTCTACCCCGATGGCAATCCAAATGCACCATATGCCGATGCAACCAATCCATCCCGAGAATAATATCATACAACTCCACTAGACTGATAAGCAAATCCGCTGGCCATGACTCTCCTGCGATCTGAATATCAAATCCTCTAGCTCGTCCAATAACTCTCAGGAACTTGCCTCTCGCAACTCTAACAACTCCTGAACGCTCCCCGGGATCCCCTCTGATTCCTGCGCTCTCTGCACACTCCGGAGTAATGAAGCTATGAGAAGCTTCAGAATCAAACATAATGTGGGACTTAAACCCGCCCACTAACAAGGTCCCTACACAAACCTCATGTGGTGACAACCTAACACGTTATCACATGAAAAACATAAAATTTGAACCTACTGAAATTCACAAAGTTTAAGTACCAGAAATTATACTTGTGATCTCTCGGCACTGGTTCCACCAGTCTCTGCAGTCGTGTAAACCCGTGGCGCCTTGCTCAATCCGTGCAACCTGCTGCCCTCCTAGCTATACCTGCTGCAACGCTGCCACTACCACCGGCTGCAACTTGGGACATAAGGGCCTGATGTGCCCTGGCTCCCTGCAATGATAGCATACACGAGCCGCTACCGTTAGAGCACTCCTCTTGGGACAACTAGCAATCTTGTGATCCTTGCTCCCACAGTTGAAGCAACTCGCACCACTTGGCGTCTGCATAGCCTCCCACATCCTCTTGGTTCCCTGCACATGCTTGCCGCCCCTGCTAAAACCTCCATGATGCTGAGCCTTACTAGGCTGAGCTGTTGGACTAACTGCCACTGACTGTGCCCGGATATCCTCCTCAATCTCTACCGCAGTCTCCACTAGCTCTGCACGCGTACCATAGCTCAGCCCTCTACAGTGAACCCTCAAGTTGTCACGTAGGACCCTCATAAACCTCCTGATCTGAGCCTCCTCAGACTCTATAACCTGACTCCCATAACATAGAAGTCGACTGAACTCTAAGTCCAGCTCCCGCACTGACCACATCTCCTGAGATAACTGAAGGAACTGCACCTCCAACCAGTCCAATGCCTCTCTCGGAAAGTACTTGCGGTTGAACTCCCCCAAGAAGTCAACCCAAGTCAGCTCCCTCTGCACTCTCCTAGCAGCCACTGATCTCCACCACACCTCAGCATCACCAATCAAGTGGTGGACCCCTATGTCCACCCAAAACTCCTTAGGACATCTCAGAGTGCGGAAGTTACGTTCCACATTCGTCCTCCACGCATCTGCAGCAGTAGGGTGTGTACCACCCGAAAACCGTGCAGTACTGATGTCATGCATCTCCTTGAGCATAGACAAATAACGACTATGCCCTCCCACATTCGCAGCCACTGGCCAGGGACTCCACCCGCTGGGATTCACACACCCGGAACCCTAACATCACCGACCACTAGAGCATCAACACCGCCCCCTGATATGCTCAAATTTACCCTAGAGCTACTCTCTCAAATTAAGAGATCACTGTAGTATTTAGGGATCATATCCACAAGGACTCTAGATCACACATTATATTTATTAATCTTTTAATTAAGCTAAACAAAAAGAAATTGTATTAAAATTAAAGGAGCAAGAAAAGAAATAAAAAGAAGAGTTAATTCAATAAAAGAGAAGATAAGTTCAGGGAAATTCTCATGAAATTCATAAAAATCAGATAAAATAATTGTTAGGATTTATTAAGAACAATTCTAGAACTCAAATCACAAAGGTAAAATTAACCAGCTCTCGCTGCGAAAATTATCTAAGTCAAAAAACTAGAATTCCAAATGTCTTTGCAAATCCTAATGATTAAACTAGCATTAAATTCAGGTTTGATAAGTTCACAAAATCCATAAATCTGAATCACTTGATTCTCCAGCTTCTTAACATGAGTGTTTAATGCATCAAACTTCCCAGTCAGCTCAGTGTAAACAAAATCAATCTTTCCATTGAAGTATACTGTTAACTTCTGTTGACCTTGAAGAATCTGCTCAATCATTGATTCCATCTTGCTCTCTGAATTGGATGGAGGGAGGGGTTGGTAAGAAGAAGATCTATAGTTCCTGGTGAAATTGCTGTTTGGATTTCCTGAGAATAAATTCTTCTGACCAAATCTCTGATTTTGATACCCAGCTCCATACACATAGTTGACATCTTCTGTAATCTATGGCTTTGGCTCAAAAGTCTCAACATCTTCAGCAAAATGGACAGACTTCTTTCCCACAAGAAGATTGTGCACTGTATCCAACTTAGCATTCACCGCAGCAAACTGAATTGAACCATTGCCTCAGCTGGATACCTTGTCTTGAAGTTCCCATCACTAGCAACATCCAAAGCCATCAGATACCTCCAATCAATACTAATCAGTTGCACCTCTGAGAACCCATGATGCAGAAAGTCTCTCTGATATGCCTTGAAACTCACCCAAGCAGCTTTGTAAGATTCAGCAGGTCCTTGTCTAAGGGTGGAGAGCTTAATCCTCAGCTCATCAGACATCGCATCATCATAGAAGTAGTTCAAAAATGCCACCTTGATGTCATTCTAGGTCTTCAGAGATCCTGGTTTGAGTTGCCTTAGCCAATGAGAGGCTTCCCCAGCAAGAGCGTAGGGGAAAAACTTGCAATAGAGATAGTCCTCTGTAACTCCATTAGCCTTGATGCTTGTGACTATATCCTCAAAATGCTCAATGTGGTCTAGAGGCTTCTCATGCGGCAAGTTCTGGAATGGTCTTTGTCCAACAAGAGCAAAGTAGGCAGGCTTCAACTCAAAATCATTCCAGGGGAATGGAGGAGGGACAATTGCAGAGCAGTTCTCATAGAACAAGTCTATTCTGTTGACGTCCGCAAGAGTCTTAACAAGCTCTCCATTGTTGTCTCGTCTAGCCGGATTGTGACCTTCCATGGCTCAAGCATTGCATCGATCGATGCCATCATTGCGTCGATCGACGCCTTCTTGATTGCGTCGATCGATGTCGTCGTTGCATCGCTCGACGCCACATGGATCATCCTCAACCACGACGAGTTCTTCCTGAATAACTCGTCCTTCAACATCAAGTTTCTGGCCTTGCTCGTTGTACACATTTCCCTCTTGATCCCTCAAAACTCCAGCCTCATCAGGTCTCAATATGAGTGTTTTGACCATCTTCACTGACTTGGCTGCTTATGTGTTATCACGCTCTAGTTGTCCTAACTCTTGGTTTGTAAGCTTCACAACTGGACCAGTAGGATTTTTCCTGGTGTGAGGCTTAGGCATGTACCTAGAGAAAAGAAACAAAAGCGTGTGAGAAAAATAGAAAAATAAAAATTTAGACAAAATCAAAGACTTTAATCTAATGGTGAATCAAAAGAGTCTCCGGCAACGGCGGCAAAATTTGATATGCTCAAATTTACCCTAGAGCTACTCTCTCAAATTAAGAGATCATTGTAGTATTTGGGGATCGTATCTACAAGGACTCTAGATCATACAATAGATTTATTAATCTTTTAATTAAGCTAAACAGAAATAAATTGTATTAAAATCAAATGAGCAAGAAAAGCAATAAAAAAAAGAGTTAATTCAATAAAAGAGAAGATAGGTTCAGAGAAATTCTCAGGAAATACATAAAAATCAGATAAAATAATTGTTAGGATTTATTAAGAATAATTCTAGAACTCAAATCACAAAGGTAAAATTAACCAGCTCTCGCTGCGAAAATTATCTAAGTCTAAAAACTAGAATTCCAAATCTCTTTGCAAATCCTAATGATTAAACTAGCATTAAATTCAGGTTTGATAAGTTCACAAAATCCCTAAATCAAATCTCTTTGTAAATAGGTATTTTGCTCATCTAAGATTATTTCAGGAAATTAATAACACTCTCATGTCTATCAATTAACCTAAGATCATATTCTAGGTTGCTCTCGCTAATCTAAAATACACAATAAATCAATCTAGATGAAGAATTCTGTAGATATTAACCTAACAATCTGATAACCTAACAGTTCATGAATTCCTTTGAAAACCCTAAACCTAACAAGAGATCTACTCAGACATGATCAATGAAACACAAATCATATTCTGAATAAATTGCATTAAAAGATTAAAAGAAGTAGAAAAGAAGTTCTGCATCTTCTCTGGAAGGAGTCTTGATTCTTCTCTCCAAAAACTCTCTAAAATCTCTCAGGGATTTCCCTCTCAAAAGTTGCAGGGAAAATAAAGCTTAGGTCTAAACAATGACCATAAAAATCCTATATATATTCTTAAAACACGTTCAGAGACTAATGATGCAAATAAGGAAACTTTGGGGCAGCTTTGTAAATCTTCAAAGCTTGTGGGAAAACTTCCGATTCTTCTGTTGGATGATGCATCGATCGACACATATGAAGCATCGACCGATGCCTTCTCTTGAACTGGTCTCCCAACTTCACAGCTTCAGCCTCAATATTTGATTAAGCTCCAAATCTTCCTATTTAGCTTCATTATGCTCCCATCCATGCTAAATCCTATAAAGACTCAAAAGACTCTAAAAATACCAAAAAGACTCTACAAATAAGACTTATATCATGGCTAAAGACACCTAAAAACCATGATATATCAACTCCCCCAGACTTAGCATTTGCTTGCTCTCAAGCAAAACATAAACTTAGACCTGTGAAAGAGGTTTGAAAACGCAGGAACTCATTTTCTTTTTAAAGTGATGCCATGATCATCCAAACCATAATCCATATGCTTAGCAGATAAATCCAAATCGAACCACCATGTACTTTTCCGTTGACTTTCATAGCATCCCAAGTTCAAACCACATTCCACTACTTCCTCCATTAAGCCTTCATCGGTGGGTCTCATCAATTTGATCAATGTCAAGAACCTTCTAGACACATTCCCGTACAATACCATAACAAGCAAGATAATATCTTGTACAACATGTGGTACTCTTTCTCTCCCCGAGACTTATTCTTTTTAATCTTCCTTTGAGCTTTGCTTTGTTGTTTTTTTTTTTTACTATTCTTTTTTTTTTCTCAAAGTTGTAGGCGAATAATGGGGTGATCGATAATTTATCTACCCCTCGCTTCCAAGCTTTGTGTGATCATTTGACTCAAGAGTAGAATAATGAGGTCATCGGTAATTTACCTACCCCTCTAAACTGACCAAAATCATTTCATCTTTCATTCATTATTTTTTTTTAAAACAAAGCTCTCAGGAAAAATATTTCAAAATTTAAATAAGGGAGAGGAGTACCATTTTCTTCTTTGAAATCTTACTTGTCAGGTATGAACAAGGAGTCAAGCTCTATGAACATCAATCTCCTTGATGAGGTAAAAAGAAAAGCGCAGAAATTACCTCAGACTTTTGTGGATTCTGTTGGAAATTTAGATGTCTCTGGTTTACAGTGGGTTGCCTCCCACTAAGCGCTTGTTTTCAGTCATTAGCTTGACAGTGTCGGATCTCAGGCATCCGGTGGTTCGGAACATGGCAATGAATGCTTCCGAGAGATTGTCTTCTTCATCCAAGGTGGTGTGTAGGCATTAGGTGCATGAGATCTGCCAAGGATGTGAGGAACATGACCAGGACAGGAATGAGGTATGGGTGGCTTTCTTTTATGTCCTGCAAAATCATCAACAGAAGAAACAAGTGCTCTACGATAATCTCGTGGCTTGGTTAACTGCAAAACAGTTTTTCTACCTCTGAAAGTCTTATTGATGATAGGAGAAGGTTTGGGTGAAGAAGATACAAACCGTGGCCTTACCTGAGGACTTTGGAGTGTGGAGTGATGAGATTTCAGCTTTACAACCGGTCTAGGACTTGCAGCTAAAGAATCAACTCGAGAATCTTCAGTTTTGGACAAGTTTGGACGTTCTCGTGGAGGTGTGTCGATCGATGCTACAGCTGCATCGATCGATGTTGTGTCTGCAACTCGTGTCTCTTCGACGATACTACAACTTTCCTCAGCTATCTGTGTTTCCAGTACAAAAACGTCATCTACCAGCGACTTGTCATGGATCAGAACCTCATCATGGTCTCTAGTACTGATTAGATGATCTCCACTCCAATCTTCAAGCTTAACAGCTTGCTTACTCACTTTCTCAACAGTCTTCATCTCTTTGACATACCCAGCAGTAATGTCTCCATGAAGCTCTATGATCGGATTGTCATCAGAAACAACCTCCACAGAAAATGTCTGACCATCAATAGTGGGAACCCTTCTCAGCTTGTCCATCTCAAAGTTCATAACCAAATCATCTACATTCAAGGCTATGTGTCCCTTCTTAATATCAATGATGGCACCAGCTGAAGCCAAGAAAGAGTGTCCTAAGATGAGAGGATCATTAGGCTCTTGATCATATTTCAGCACCACAAAGTCAGTGGGAATCATGCAACCTCCAATCTTGATTGGAATATCTTCTAATACACCTTTAGGAATCCTTTTGGACCGATCAACTAAGATAAGAGATATCATAGTTGGCTTGAAATCTGTCATCCCAAGTCTCACACCAACAGAATGTGGCATCAGGTTAATACTAGAACCGAGATCATAGAGTGAATGAGCAAACCGTTCTGCAGAGATAGAGCAATCAAGTACGAAACTCCCAGGATCTGGTAACTTCTCAGCAGTCCTGCACTGAATTACTGCACTCACTTCCTTAGAAACAACCACTTGCTGCTTCTTTTCTTTCTTTCTCTGTGGAGGCTGCTTAAACAGAATTGAGCTGACATCCTTGGTAAGCCGTGCTCCTTCCTCAGGACTCAAACCATTGGTGACCATTCTCTTGACATACCATTTAATCCCAGGAGAAAACTTCACAGCATCAACCAAAGACATCTCTATCATCACCTTGTCCATCATAGCCTTGCATCTAGCTTCTTCAATCTCCTGCTTAGACCTTCGAGGCTTAGGAAAAGGAACCTTAGGCTTATAAGCGTTTTCAGAATCTATCGGTTGAACTGGAACAGAAACCGAAGCTGTTTGCAGGGGGTTTCGATCGATACTAATGGAGCATCGATCGATGCTCTCGTCTTGTAATGAGGTTGCCTCGATGGATGGTGACTGCATCGATCGATGCATTGTGATGGCGTCGATCGATGCTGGTTCTACTGTCGTCGTATCACGGTTTTCTCCTTCATTCACCAGAATTGCATTGCAAGCATGCCTTGGATCCGTCTCTGTTCTTCTAGAAAGAAGTTCCTCTTGTCTTTTAACAGACCCAACAGTCTGATTCTCTAGCTTCTTAACATGAGTGTTTAATGCATCAAACTTCCCAGTCAGCTCAGTGTAAACAGAATCAATCTTTCCATTGAAGTCTACTGTTAACTTCTGTTGACCTTGAAAAATCTGCTCAATCATTGATTCCATCTTGCTCTCTGAATTGGGTGGAGGGAGGGGTTGGTAAGAAGAAGATCCATAGTTCCTGGTGAAATTGCTGTTTGGATTTCCTGAGAATAAATTCTTCTGACCAAATCTCTGATTTTGATACCCAGCTCCATACACATAGTTGACATCTTCTGTAATCTCTGGCTTTGGCTCAAAAGTCTCAACATCTTCAGCAAAATGGACAGACTTCTTTCCCACAAGAAGATTGTGCATTGTATCCAACTTAGCATTCACCGCAGCAAACTGATTTGAACCATTGCCTTGATGTGCTCTTCTCTGCTCTAAGTCTGCATTCTTGGTGCTATTGCATGAGGCTAGCCTTTCAATCAACTGTTTAGCCTCATCTGGATACCTTGTCTTGAAGTTCCCATCACTAGCAGCATCCAAAGCCATCTGATACCTCCAATCAATACCACTGAAGCAGATACTAATCAGTTGCACCTCTGATAACCCATGATGCGGAAAGTCTCTCTGATATGCCTTGAACCTCACCCAAACAGCTTTGTAAGATTCAGCAGGTCCTTGTCTAAGGGTGGAGAGCTTAATCCTCAGCTCATCAGACATCGCATCATCATAGAAGTAGTTCAAAAATGCCACCTTGATGTCATTCCAGGTCTTCAGAGATCCTGGTTTGAGTTGCCTTAGCCAATGAGAGGCTTCCCCAGCAAGAGAGTAGGGGAAAAACTTGCAATAGAGATAGTCCTTTGTAACTCCATTAGCCTTGATGCTTGTGTCTATATTCTCAAAATAAACAATGTGGTCTAGAGGCTTCTCATGCGGCAAGTTCTGGAATGGTCTTTGTCCAACAAGAGCAAAGTAGGCAGGCTTCAGCTCAAAATCATTCCTGGGGAATGGAGGAGGGACAATTGCAGAGCGGTTCTGAAACGAGTTCCTTCCTTGTGTGTGTGTGAAATGGAATGTGAATGAATGATGTGATGATGATGATGAACAATGGTGAAGGCACGGTGTTTCAATTCCCCTTATGCAATTGTAGTATAAGAGGTATCAATCCTAAATGAGTGAATGCAAGCAATCAAGGTGTGCAATACTTGTCTAAGTTAAGCCAATTATAGAGGGTGTTTGTCACTAACAACCTATTGCAGAATGTAAAATGCAGAATGTAAAAGCTGAATGGACAAGATACTAAATGTAATGGAACAAAATGATTATGGAAATAATGAAACTAGAACAGAGATCAAACTATAGTAATGCAGGTAATGAACTAACGCAAGGAAAGTAATGAACAGGAAACTAAATGAATGCAACAGGAATGCAACAGAAATGCAACTAGAATGAAATAAGAAACGAGACAGGACAGACACAAATCATAAACAAGAGTTCTGGGAATGAACTCGAGCAAGCACTCGATCGAGTGTACATCGAGTGCAGGGTCGAGCTGGACAAAAACGTAAAACAGAACAATGCAAACAAAACAGAGCAAGACAAAAGTAAATCAAACAACAATCAAACAACAGGATTTAGACTAGGAAATCAATAGATAAGGAATGTCTTAGGGATGGATTCATGGGCTGAACTTAGATTGTGGTTATCTAACTTGATCAACAAACCTCAATCAACATGAGCTAATCTCTAGACAATAATCTCTAAGAACATGTTAATCCACTCTCATGGCAAAAACAATCAAGCTAATATATTTCTAGACTTGTTCTCACAAAGTAAAGAATCTATACAAGCAAGCATTAAGCAATATGTCAAGAATCAAACAAGATTTCTAATCTCTTAGCAAGCATAATGATAATCTCTAGATCTAGCCTTATCTATGCACCTTAGATATTGGTGTGATGCTAAGAAGCTTGAGATCAAACCCTACCCTCTCAATTATAGGATCAGCATTAAGAACATCTAGCCTAGAAGAGATCTACAACAATCAAGCTTGACCAAATCAAATAACCACAACATCCATCCAGCCTAAACCATCCCTAAGAGCTAAGGAAACTACTCACAATCACACATGATGAACAGCAAAGTCATAAACCCAGAAAAAAACGAAACTTGCATGATTAGAAAGATAAAACAGAGATCTACAATATTGGAGAAGGAATCAAACTCGAATTCTTGATACTTTGAAAGTTATGAAACAAACAAGTATGAAGAATCTTGTGTTTTCTCCTTCAAAAGAGGTACAAGATCTAAGAAAATAAAAGTGCAAAAAGCATAAATTCCCAAAAGGGTAAAATACTAGGTTTGAGAATATCTAAAAAGCTGCTCTCTGGTGGCTGCATGGTACAAGGTCCTTAAATAGGAAAAAAGAGGGGAAGCCCTAAAAATGCTAAAAGACAAAATAGCCAGGCGGCTCGGCCAACTCGACCAGGTGCTCGGTCGAGTGACCGGTCGAGTTGGGTTTTCTTGTGCTCCTTCCACTCGGTCGAGTCTCTCTCAGCACACGGTCGAGTGTCTGGTCGAGTGGGCAGTCGAGTGGGACTCCGGACCTTGGTTCTCCAGCCTTAACTCATTTGCTTTCTCCTCATGATTGCTTCACTTCTCCTCAGCATTGCTTCCATGCTCCTTAGGCTCCAAAATCACCTGTTTTATGCAAGAAAAGATGCAAATGCAATGCAACTACACTCTAGTGCAAGAACAATCCTAAAACTATGCAATAATGGTCAAAAAAGATAGCAATGAATGAAAAAAGATGTGAATATATTAAGGGAAAACAGGGTAAAATATATGAACATCAACACCCCCAAACTTAGTCTTTGCTTGCCCTCAAGCAAATAAAGAAGACATAAGAAGGTAGGTGAGGGTTGAAAGTGGGATCTCAGCTCCTAAAGCTTGCAAATAAACCAGCTAGAATCAATGTCCAAGTTACTAGTACTATGATGCAAGTTGAATGAGCTGTACTTAAAGATTTTAGACAAACCTATCACAACCTTTACTGATTTGAGCCTTAGATGTCCACATGCATTCAAATCAACCATTTCCTTTAACATTCATTTAATCAAGAACATGGATCAATCTTATGCAATGCTTTAAACTCATTTGGATTGGAAATAAAGGTTTAGAGACAATGATGGTCTCTGTTTAGAGTGGGGCTTATCAATATCAAAGTTCTCTCATAAAAAATGGATTGAGCTTTAGAAGAATGCTAAAGGTAAGAACACTTAGACACATACAAAAACAAAACCTTGTCTACCCAAAAGTAACCCAAGTGTTTGATCCTATCATTCTAAACCCAAATGATCCTAGTTCTACCCTTTATCTTCTTCTCTTCTCAAATACCCTTTTATCTTTTGTTTTCAAGCCTTCGGAGAGGTTTCTTATTTGAATCAACTAGTGGAATGGGGCTTTCTTTCTTATTGTTATGGTTCTCTTTTCTTCTTATTTCTTAAGACATAAAAGCATTTTGCTATACTGCTCTTTTCTTTCTTTCTTTTCTTTGACTAGAACTATTTTTTCACAAATCTTATACTTCCCATTCTTTCACTAGAACTTTACTTAAACACATTCCCTCCTAAAGACTGTAACCTTTTCTTTCTTTTTTTTTTTTTTTACTTCTTTTCTTTTTCACAACAGCCAAGTCCCAAATCCAACAATTAAACCACCTAGTCCTATCTAGTTTGAAAATTGCAAACTAGAACTACACAAGGCAATATTCTTGTCAGTTCAAACCTAACACTTTCTACCAAGCTCAATCCCAAAATAGGCCTTACACACTCAAGAATAAACATGGCTTGAAAGAAGGGTTGGTTAAGGGTATTGGAAACTGATTTTAATGATACAATCAGCTACTTGGATCAACAAGAGTGGTAAAAAGGAGAAAGATGATCCAAATATGTATATGGTATCCATGAGTTTAAAGCAATGCGCAAACTGATAATTACAAGTCAATATTAGGTTCATATAAATAGGAAATGACATCAAATCACAACATGCTTCATCCCTTGCTTCCATCCCTTGCTTCAAGAATGATGCTATTAAGTGCCACATCAATCATCTTCAGCTCACCTTCATTCAAGTTTCCAGTTTCCTTCCTAGCAAAGAAGGTGTTGCTAAGGCCTTGTGGAAGTACCTTAGGACTGGGCTCTTTATCTTGGAACTCTTGGTCTTTGAAGATGAGTAAGTGACATTGTCACCAATGGTTTCCCAAATGGCATAGAGCTCTTCTCTTGGTATCTCCATGCTCCTCTCACTACCAACTTCAAAGCCCAAGATTTTAGCTATCTTCTTCAATGAAAGCTCATACTTATTCCCCTTGATAGTGAAAGCAACATGACCAGGTCCAAACTTCTTGTCTTTCCTTGAATAGCAATGCATCTTGACTACGGCTAGAAACTCACAACTTTCTTCTTTATACCCCTCCATGCAAAGCCCCATAAACTTGGTTAGGCTACACTTCTCAAAGAGATATTCTACATCTTCATCAATGCCTAGCTTTTCCATGGTTTCCTTGTGAGGGTATCTAGTCCCCAAGAACTGCATCCTCAAGAAGGCTTCATAAAGCTGCCTCTTAGTCAAACCACAAGATTCTGCTTCACCATCATCTTCTCCCTCTTCTTCTTCATCTTCTTCTTCACTTTCACTTTCAACCTCCTCTTGTTCAATTGCTGGCCTCTTCCCCTTAGCCTTGTGTCTCCTTATGTGCTCCCTAAGAGGTAAATCCATCTCTTCTTCACTCTCAGTTCGCTCAGGGTCCTCCTCAGCTGACTGGTTTCTGGTATTCGGCGCTTCACTCGACCGCCTACTCGGACCACCACTCGGTCGAGTGCATGCTCGAGTGGTTGGTCGAGTGGTTCTTTCAGCTTCTCCTCTTGAAACAAGGCGAGCATCATGACGATCCAGGGAGCTTTCAGCCGCTTGTTGAGACTTCCTAGTAATTTTTGAAGACATTTTCGAATAGAACTGAAAGGAATAGACTCAAAGCTTAAAGTTAATAGGTTAGTGACCCAAAAACTAAAAGAGCTAAGCTTGAGCAAAAAGATGAACTTTGAGAGAGATTTTAAACTTGACTTTAACTTGCTTTAAGCAATGAGAGAGTGTGAGAGATACATGATCGAATCAAGCTCTATTTAAAGAAGCTAAGGGGACAAGGAGACAAGGGTGGAGCGTCCATACCATTCAAATTTGAAATGGGAATCTTTGACCTGCTTTTTGCTGCCACTCGACCCCACACTCGACTGCAAGTGGTCGAGCTCTTTGACTAAATTTTGAAATTTCAAAATTTTTCTTCTTTTTCTCCCTCCACTCGATCATTAAAGAGAAATGGGAATCGAGTGGGCCTTGGTTGCTTGTCAGCTCGGTCGAGTACCTCTCGTGGGCTGGTCGAGTGGGCTTGCGAGCCTACTTCCCCAAGTCCAAATCTCTCCATACCCATCTACACTTTCTTTGAAAAGCTTGTCCAACACAAACATAAAAGAAAACAAATCAAAATTACAAGGAAAATAAAGCATATGTACAATGATACCTTAGGGACTTCCTCCCTAGTGAGCTTGTTTAGAGTCACTAAGCTTGACTTTTGATGCTTTTTCAGGCTTGATTTAGAAACCAAGGAGGTGATGAAATCCTCCCTGGTACCTCTTGATCACTGAGAAGTTGATTCTTGATCACTTCACCCTTAACACACAAACCATATTTCTTCTTAATTTTGAGCCTTGGTCTTGCCTTCCTCAAAGACCTCTTGTTTAGCTTGACTTGGAGATCCTTCACCAATTCAGTCAGCTTTTGAACTGAACCCTTGAGCTTTTCCATTGATTCCTCTTGTAAAGAGAGCTTAGCCCTTGGAGTTGCCACTTCACTTAAAACTTCATGACCTCCTTTGTCCTTGATAGTGAAAGGTTGATCATCAATGGTGGGTAGGTTGGTTGGGTTATAGATGTTAAACTTCATGGTTATCCCCTCAGCAATGTTCAAGGTCACAAGACCTTCCTTAACATCTATAACAGCTCCAACAGTGGCTAAGAATGACCTCCCTAGAATGATAGGATCTTCAGGCTCCTTATCAATCTCTAGAACCACAAAATCTGTATGAATTCTTGCCTTTCCTATCTTGACTGGAATGTTTTCCAGCTTACCAAATACATCCTTGTTTGACCCATCAGCTAGGCATATGTGAAGGTTGGTGGACTTGAAGTCAGTGTGCCCAAGCTTTTGTGCTATAGAGTAGGGCATCACACTGATAGATGCTCCCAAGTCACATAAACACTGGTTGTAGTGAAGATAGCTAAGTGAGCAAGGAAGATAGAATGGACATGGATCCTCAAGTTTAATTGGGATGATAACCCCTCCAAGGTCCTCAAGATCCTTCTCATCCTAAGCATGAGCCTTTTTCTTTGACAATTCAAGCAAAAAATCCTTATAGAGAGGATATAGATCATACTGTTCCAAGGCAGGTCCTCTCTCTTCTTCTTGTTAAGCAATGATAACCTCTTTTATGGCCATCACTTCCTTTTTCTGAATCACAACTTCTTCCTTCAAAGCTTTCACTTCCTCTTGTTGCAAAGCCATCATTTCTTTTTTCTCAATGATCTCCCTTAGTTCCTTAAGCTTCTGTGCATTGAAACGCCCTGGAAATGGTAGTGGAGGCTTGTAAGGAGGAGGAATGAAATTAATGGGCTTATCAGCTTCGGAGACTTCAGCTCGATCAGTCACTTGATCACCCACTCGATCGTGTGTGTGTTCGAGTGGTGGGTCGAGTTCACTGCCGGATTTAGTTTGCTTTGCAAATACTTCACTCTGGGCTTCAACAAATGATGAATCCTCCCCAGCTTGGACTTCACTGTCCTCAGTGACAGTTTTCTCATAAACTTGAATGGCTTTGGCTGTGAACTCCCTTGGATTTTGAACAGCTTTTCCAGGGAGTTGGGTGGGTTTTGGAGTTGAAGTAGATGCTATATTGCTCTTCATATACTTCACTCTTGAGTTCAGACCTTCAAACTTCATATTGAGATCATTATACTGTGATGTTAACCTTTGATTCAACTCAGCAAATTGTTTAGCCTCCTCAAGCTTTCCATTGGCTTGCCCAACCAACAATTGTTGCATCATAGCTCTTAAGTCTTGTTCTTGGTCTTGGTTAGTCTGAAACCCTGGTGGGGGACACAATTGGGGCTAGAACACCTGTTGTTGCTGCTTGGGTATATAGTTTTGTTGCTGTTGAGACTGTTGAGGCTGTTGAGGCTGTTGAGGAGGGTAGAATTGATCTTGTGGGTTAGCCACATTGTTACTCCTATAAGAGAGATTGTTATTCTTGAATCCTCCTTGGTTGTAACCTTTGAATCCTCCCTGGTTTTGCATGTAGCACAACTCAGCAAACTCCCTATCTCCTTCTTGGACTGGAGCTTCTTCTTCACCAATGAAGTGAATGGTCTTTGATTGGCGTAGGAGGATCTTGTCAAGCTTCTCATTGACCATCTTTAAATCCTTTTGGTATTTGTCCTCTTGATCAGTGGAGGTGATCCTTATGGTTCTATCATAATCTTCATTATAATTACCATCTGATTGAGCAAGATTCTCTACCAACTCCCAGCCTTCTTCCACATTCTTGTTGAGAAAGTTTCCATTGGAGGCTGTATCAAGTAGCATTCTAATCTTGGGTAGAACTCCTCTGTACAAAGTGCTGAGCAAAGACTCATTGCTGAATCCATGGTGGAGACACTGAGTTTGGATTGGAGAAGAACTTGGCCAGAAAAGCTTTTTTGCAAGCATCCCATGTGGTTATTGCTCCAGGAGGAAGAGTCTTCTCCCAGAGATGAGCTTTGTCTCCAAGGGAAAATGGGAATAGCCTTAACTTGAAGCCATCTTCACTCACTCCATTGATTTTTGTGAGTCCACATATCCTGTCAAACTCATCAAGGTGATCTAGAGGATCCTCCATTGGCAACCCATGAAATTTGTTGGCTTGTATCATAGAGATCAATCCACTCTTGATCTCATAATTATTATTGGCCACAGGAGGAGGCACAATACCAGCTCTTTGGTTGTGTGTGTTAGGTGCATCCCCAGCACCAATGTGTCTAGGTCTTTGATCATGGTTATCTTGTTGCTCCATGATTACTTGATCCTCTTGTTCTTGTACTACTCTTCTTCTCTGATGTCTCAAACCCCTTGGTGGCATGTTGATGTTGTCAAGAAGTCCTTGGAGATTGTGATTACCCTTTGACCTTGTTTGCATCAACAACCAGATTGGCAACTCGGACAGGCACTCGGTCGAGCACAGGCTCGAGTGGACGGTCGAGCTGACTGAAAGGAGACGTGCAAATATACTCGGGACATGGCTCGATCAGCACTCGGTCGGGTGTGAGCTCGAGTTGATGGTCAAGTAGTACCTGAAATGCAACACAGACAAGCAGAGGAAAATTTCGAGATTAGTAATGAACAAGTGATTGAAAGAACTTAATCTTAGTCTATTATTGACCCTAATTGTCACAAATAAACACTCAAATGGACAACGACGCCAAATTGAAACGAGTTCCTTCCTTGTGTGTGTGTGAAATGGAATGTGAATGAATGATGTGATGATGATGATGAACAATGGTGAAGGCAGGGTGTTTCAATTCCCCTTATGCAATTGTAGTATAAGAGGTATCAATCCTAAATGAGTGAATGCAAGCAATCAAGGTGTGCAATGCTTGTCTAAGTTAAGCCAATTATAGAGGGTGTTTGTCACTAACAACCTATTGCAGAATGTAAAATGCATAATATAAAAGCTGAATGGACAAGATACTAAATGTAATGGAACAAAATGATTATGGCAATAATGAAACTAGAACAGAGATCAAACTATAGTAATGCAGGTAATGAACTAATGCAAGGAAAGTAATGAACAGGAAACTAAATGAATGCAACAGAATTGCAACTAGAATGAAATAAGAAACGAGACAGGACAGACACAAATCATAAACAAGAGTTCTGGGAATGAACTCGAGCAAGCACTCGATCGAGTGTACATCGAGTGCAGGGTCGAGCTGGACAAAAACGTAAAACAGAACAATGCAAACAAAACAGAGCAAGACAAAAGTAAATCAAACAACAATCAAACAACGGGATTTAGACTAGGAAATCAATAGACAAGGAAGGTCTTAGGGATGGATTAATGGGCTGAACTTGTGGTTATCTAACTTGATCAACAAACCTCAATCAACATGAGCTAATCTCTAGACAATAATCTCTAAGAACATGTTAATCCACTCTCATGGCAAAAACAATCAAGCTAATATATTTCTAGACTTGTTCTCACAAAGTAAAGAATCTATACAAGCAAGCATTAAGCAATATGTCAAGAATCAAACAAGACTTCTAATCTCTTAGCAAGCCTAATGATAATCTCTAGATCTAGCCTTATCTATGCACCTTAGACATTGGTGTGATGCTAAGAAGCTTGAGATCAAACCCTACCCTCTCAGTTATAGGATCAGCATTAAGAACATCTAGCCTAGAAGAGATCTACAACAATCAAGCTTGACCAAATCAAATAACCACAACATCCATCCAGCCTAAACCATCCCTAAGAGCTAAGGAAACTACTCACAATCACACATGATGAACAGCAAAGTCATAAACCCAGAAAAAAATGAAACTTGCATGATTAGAAAGATAAAACAGAGATCTACAATATTGGAGAAGGAATCAAACTCGAATTCTTGATACTTTGAAAGTTATGAAACAAACAAGTATGAAGAATCTTGTGTTTTCTCCTTCAAAAGAGGTACAAGATCTAAGAAAATAAAAGTGCAAAAAGCATAAATTCCCAAAAGGGTAAAATACTAGGTTTGAGAATATCTAAAAAGCTGCTCTCTGGTGGCTGCATGGTACAAGGTCCTTAAATAGGAAAAAGGAGGGGAAGCCCTAAAAATGCTAAAAGACAAAATAGCCAGGCGGCTCGGCCAACTCGACCCGGTGCTCGGTCGAGTGACCGGTCGAGTGACCGGTCGAGTTGGGTTTTATTGTGCTCCTTCCACTCAGTCGAGTCTCTCTCAGCACACGGTCGAGTGTCTGGTCGAGTGGGCAGTCGAGTGGGACTCCGGACCTTGGTTCTCCAGCCTTAACTCCTTTGCTTTCTCCTCATGATTGCTTCACTTCTCTTCAGCATAGCTTCCATGCTCCTTAGGCTCCAAAATCACATGTTTTATGCAAGAAAAGATGCAAATGCAATGCAACTACACTCTAGTGCAAGAACAATCATAAAACTATGCAATAATGGTCAAAAAGGATAGCAAAGGATGAAAAATATGTGAATATATTAAGAGAAAACAGGGTAAAATATATGAACATCAGATTCTCATAGAACAAGTCTAGTCTGTTGAAGTCCGCAAAAGTCTTAACAAGCTCTCCATTGTTGTCCCGTCTAGCCGGATTGTGACCTTCCACGGCTCTGGCATTGCATCGATCGATGCCATCATTGCGTCGGTCGACGCCTTCTTGATTGCGTCGATCGATGCCGTCGTTGCATCGCTCGACGCCACATGCATCATCCTCAACCACAACGAGTTCTTCCTGAATAACTCGTCCTTCAACATCAAGTTTCTGGCCTTGCTCGTTGTACACATTGCCCTCTTGATCCCTCAAAACTCTAGCCTCATCAGGTCTCCATATGAGTGTTTTGACCATCTTCACTGACTTGGTTTGTAAGCTTCACAACTGGACCAGTAGGATTTTTCCTGGTGTGAGGCTTAGGCATGTACCTGAAAGACACAAGAGAAAAGAAACAAAAGCGTGTGAGAAAAATAGAAAAAATAAAAATTTAGACTAAATCTAAGACTTTAATCTAATGGTGAATCAAAAGAGTCCCCGGCAACGGCAGCAAAATTTGATATGCTCAAATTTACCCTAGAGCTACTCTCTCAAATTAAGAGATCACTGTAGTATTTAGGGATCGTATCCACAAGGACTCTAGATCATACAATAGATTTAATATTCTTTTAATTAAGCTAAACAGAAATAAATTGTATTAAAATCAAAGGAGCAAGAAAAGCAACAAAAAAAAGAGTTAATTCAATAAAAGAGAAGATAGGTTCAGAGAAATTCTCAGGAAATTCATAAAAATCATATAAAATAATTGTTAGGATTTATTAAGAACAATTCTATAACTCAAATCACAAAGGTAAAATTAACCAGCTCTCGCTGCAAAAATTATCTAAGTCTAAAAACTAGAATTCCAAATCTCTTTGCAAATCCTAATGATTAAACTAGCATTAAATTCAGGTTTGATAAGTTCACAAAATCAATAAATCAAATCTCTTTGTAAATAGGTATTTTGCTCATCTAAGATTATTTCAGGAAATTAATAACACTCTCATGTCTATCAATTAACCTAAGATCAGATTCTAGGTTGCTCTCACTACTCTAGAATACACAATAAATCAATCTAGATGAAGAATTCTGTAGATATTAACCTAACAATCTGATAACCTAACAATTCATGAATTCCTTTGAAAACCCTAAACCTAACAAGAGATCTACTCAGACATGATCAATGAAACAAAAATCATATTCTGAATAAATTGCATTAAAAGATTAAAAGAAATAGAAAATGAGTTCTGAATCTTCTCTGGAAGGATTCTTGATTTTTCTCTCCAAAAACTCTCTAAAATCTCTCAGGGATTTCTCTCTCAAAAGTTGCAGGGAAAATAAAGCTTAGGTCTAAACAATGACCATAAAAATCCTATATATATTCCTAAAACACGTTCAGGGACTAATGATGCAAATAAGAAAACTTTGGGGCAGCTTTGTAAATCTTCAAAGCTTGTGGGAAAACTTCCGATTCTTCTGTTGGATGATGCATCGATCGACACATATGAAGTATCGACCGATGCCTTCTCTTGAACTGGTCTCTCAACTTCACAGCTTCAGCCTCAATGCTTGATTAAGCTCCAAATCTTCCTATTTAGCTCTATTATGCTCCCATCCATGCTAAATCCTATAAAGACTCAAAAGACTCTATAAATACCAAAAAGACTCTATAAATAAGACTTATATCATGGCTAAAAACACCTAAAAACCATGATATATCACCCCCTCCGGCCACACTCATGGAATCCTCCTGGACATCCTGCGACTCGCCAACACCCTCAGCTATCACACTCTGGTCCGCAATCTCACTAACCGCTGTGACTCTGCCGCTACCATGACCACGTCCGCGTCCACGACCACGTCCGCGTCCTCGACCACGACTAGCAACAGCGCCCCCTCTAACCATCTGCACTACTATGAACAGAAGGCTAAGCACACAATTAACATAACACAAAAACATAAACTCACCGTGGAATCACACTGTAGGCTCGAAGAGGATGTTCTAGGACTCCATGTCATACACAATTTACTAACTCACATAATCAATCAAGACATGCAATCCAAAACATCTACAGCACAAAGCCTAGTGAACCCAAACCTAGAACCGTAAGGGCTATGATACCAAACTGAAACAATCCGACCCGTTTTTTTTTTTAATAATAAATAATAACAATAATAATACATAAATTACAACTAGTGGTCCCATACCCACTAGCCACCTAACCTCAATCACAACCAAAAGCAAAAAAACAATTACCAATAACCAATAAATATCCAATAGTAAATAACCAATAAATATCCAATAATAAATAACCAATACTAAACCATAACATAATCCAATAATTAATCATCAGGAAACATGGAATCAGCAACCTAGCAATGTTCTAATGACCCAAATCTAGGAACCTAGCAATGCTAGACAACATCCAATCGAGTCCCTAGAACATCCTCCTCTTCATTGCCTTGATTCCACGATCACACTTTGCCTTTACCTGCACCACAAACACATATTGAGATGCATGAATATTTGATAAACACTCAGTCAGACAATCCTCCCATCAACTAGGCTATACACACAAGCAATAAGATCTCTACATGCCACATACAACAAACAATACAAACAAACCAAGCAATATGCAAAGCAATCACGTCATCGTCGTAACTGAGGAAGGGTGTCGACCGACACTGACACGTGCTCGACAAAATCCGAAATCCTAGTGGTGTCGACCGACACCTCTACATGGTGTCGATCAACACTCGCTAAAGTTGTCGAGCCGTCCTCGCGTTGGTGTCGACCGACACCAGTCGATTCCCTTCAGTCAGAAACTCCGAATCTCACCTCCAAGCTCCTCCAATCCGCTTCAAGCATTCCTAGAAGCAAAACCCAGCCACAACAGTCACGAAAAACCAAAGGAAACTCAACAGAAACAATCACATAAGCACAAATTCACAAAAAGCTAGAGATCTTAGCTTGGATAAGCCATGGTCATGCACTCACCTCTCTGCAGGGAGATTCTGACAAACAATGACGAATCCCACACTCCCAGCAACCTTCTAGCTTCTTCCTAGTTTCAAATCTCCCAAGAAAAGCCAACCAATCACCCAGAAATCACCAAAAAGCTCAAGAACACACTTTCTCTTTGTTTTCTCTCAAAGCGGCGTGAGACAAAAACATAACACGACCCTAGGTCATTTTCTCCCTTTTAAACCTCGGTTCAATGGTTTCCTTAAACCAAACCGGTCCAAATCGATCAATAACTCAATCTGGTCGAACCAGAAAACATTGGTGTCGATCGACACCACCCTTGGTGTCGACACCCACCCCCAAAAGGCAGAGTTTTGGTTCACGGGTGTTACATTTCTATTTCCAAAATCAATTTTTACTTCATAAAAAATGAATATTAATATTACTATTCAGTTAATCAGTACGAAAATTACCAATCATCTCAAATTTGAATATAACTAAACAGAAAATTATCACATATTTTATTTACTTGAATCAAAACTCAGTTATATATTCATATAAAAAATAATATATCTATTTTCATAAAGGCAGTATTGTAAATCAATATATAATACAAACAACTATCGATTTATAGATGAAACATATTTCTATATAAAACAACCTATAGTCATTAAACATTTTGGCAATTATAATAGATTATATATATATATAGTTAATCCAATATTGAATGTACTTACTACTTATTATTCTCCGCTTAAGATGCTGGTTGATTTCACACATAAATAATTAATATAATAAATATTAGAGGGGAACAATAATAGTTAAAAACCTATAACAATAATATTTAGGTGTATGATGTAGCATCACAATGTGCACATCTAAGAAAGATGGTCGGCCAAGGACGATCAGGTTCATTGCTCTCACACGCTCCTCTCTTTTTTGGCAGTCAGAATCCAAAACCTTTTCAAACTTTTAAAATATTTCATATTCAGTATCTTTTGTTGTTAAGATTTCAATTTGAGTGTATTATGACTAGAACTAAATATACAAATTCCTTTAACCTATATAAAGTTGTAGATAAGTCTTTGTCGTCAAGATAGTTTATTGGACAATCATCTCAACCGTCAATTTTTTTGTTGATCACCGGTTTTCCATCTCCCAATAAACTGAATATTTCCAACTGTAGAAAATATAATAGAACAAAATTTTATTTTTACCTTGATATTTCATAATCAGATATTTTTTAAAAAAAAATAGAAATATAGAAATCCATATTGTTTTCTATAATACAATTAGTTTTCTAATCAAAAAAGCATGGAGCAGATAAATATATACTTGTGACAACAAAAAAAAAACCAAACATATACGAGCCAATATGCTCTCATTTTCTAAAAAACTAACTTGAACCACATTTTTTTACAGCTATAACAAAAATTTCGGTTTGGATCCATACCAATAGAATGATAACCCTCGATGAATAGATGGTTAAAGAGAGTATCTTAAGATTACTTAAATGAAAACAAAAAATTATTTAAATATATTTTAGTATTGTAGACACAACCATAAATATCAAATTTACCAAAAAATTGCAATGGTTCATAAGATAAATCAAAAGTTTTAATGGTTCATTAAATAAACAAAATTTACCGTGGTGTAATTAAAATGTTGCAACAATTCATTTAAATATATTTTAGTTATTTAATACTAATAAATAATAATTTATGAATAGTTTATCCAAGTAATGTGATCTTAAATATTAATTATACCAATATTGTAATGGTTCAATTAAACGGCTAAAATATATTTTTAATATATAAAATTAACAATTTATGAAGATGTATACCTAGAGACTGAATATAATTAAATATTACAACGATTAACAAAATATATCAAACTGCAATAAATTTTTCACAGTGATGAAACGTCATTTCTAACAAATTCTCTTTTAACTAATATTACAAATATATAAAAAAAGTTTTGAATACAATGATAAGAAGTTATTTATATATAGATTTCTAAAGATGTGAACATTTGAATAGACACAACTGTTTGTAAAAGACACAACTCTATATTCAACAGACGCAACTTTTGAGAGAGACGCAACTGTAAAAAAATTCTATCAAAAATATAAAACTCTCTTTTAACTAATATTAATATAAAGAAAATTTGAATACAATGATGAGAAGTTATTTATATATAGATTTCTAAAGATGTGAACATTTGAATAGACACAACTGTTTGTAAAAGACACAACTCTATATTCAACAGACGCAACTGTAAAAATTTCTGTCAAAAATATAAAATAAAGAAAATTTGAATACAATGATGAGAAGTCACTTATATATAAATTTATAAAGATGTGAACATTTAAATAAACACAACTATTTGTAAGAGACACACCTCTACATTTAACAGACGCAACTTTTTAGAGAGATGCAACCGTTGAAATTTTCTGTCAAAAAAATATATACATATATTATGAAAATGTACGACGAAAAATCGCAACTATTGTTGGCATTTATTCAGATTGTTATTATTATATAGATAGATTAATAAAAATGGTAACTAAAAAGAAGAAAAAGAGATGAAAGTATAATTGGTTCTAGGATATGTTAAAAGAAAACAAATCCCAGTGGTTCACTTTCGTTGGCTACTTTAATTGTGATAAAAATAGATCGTGACATAGATACCGCGAAACATATGTATTTTATTCCATTTGGAGGGAAAAGAAAAAAACAAATACAGAGAAAAAAAAAAGTAATAATAATGATGAAAAAAATGAAGAGTAAGCGAAAACTAAAAATTGTTCCCGAAATGACGCACGTCCACATCTGTTGAAAAAAAGATACGTCAGTCAAAAATGATCTATTGTCTTTCTCTCTATCCATGATCATTATCGTTTGCTTTACGTCAAAATTCTTGATATGAAAGATTAGTTTGCATGGTTAGGCATTTCCCCATCAATGACGTCCAGAGTGTCCTACCTGCCCATTTTGGGTTCTGGCCGGGTAACTCAACCACTCCCGGAGAAGTCACCAGCCGTGTTTTCTCCCCCAAACTTCCGGTGGTTTGCCGAAAACTTCATAGTAAGCAGCCGTTTGGAATGTTCAAAGGCGAAAATGGGATGAACTACGCATTTTCGACCTTTTTGATTGAAGCAATCATCATCATTTTCTTCATCAAATTCGTTAGCTTCCTCCTTCGACCTTTTCGCCAACCTCGTATAGTCAGCGAGATCATTGTTCGTCACCCATATCTTATATTTACATTTTCCTTATAGTTGATAAAATCCATTTTGGAGCTAATATTTGACAAAAGTGTTTTGTGTGCTTGAAGGGTGGAATGATGATAGGACCATCCTTGTTGGGAGGAAGCAGAAATTTCAATTACTATCTATTCCCACCGATCGCGAATTACATATGCGCAAACATAGGACTATTGGGATTCTTTTACTTCCTCTTCATCACGGCCGCCAAGACGGACGTCACATCCATTGGGAAGGCACCAAGAAAGCACAAGTACATTGCCGCCATCGGCATTGTAGTGCCGATTATCTGCGTGGGATGCGTGGGGATGGCCATGCGAGACCAAATGGATGAAAACTTGAAGAAGTCTTCGTCCATTGGAGGGATCGTTTTCGCCTTGGCTTTCACCTCTTTCCCTGTTATTTACACCGTTTTGAGAGACATGAACCTTCTCAACTCGGAGGTGGGCAAGTTTGCCATGTCGGTGGCTCTCCTTGGAGACATGGCAGGGGTTTACGTGATTGTTCTTTTTGAAGCCATGACGCATGCTGACGTTGGAGGAGCTTATTCTGTCGTCTGGTTTCTAATATCGGTGCTTATCTTCGCCGCTTTTATGCGTCTGGTTGTTAGACGAGCCTTTGATTGGATTATCTCCCAAACGCCTGAAGGAACACTTGTGAACCAAAACTACATCGTTATGATTCTCATGGGTGTCCTTGTCTCTTGTTTCCTCACTGACATGTTCGGTCTTGCTATAGCCGTGGGACCAATTTGGCTAGGGTTGCTTGTCCCTCATGGTCCACCGTTGAGTTCGACGTTGTCTGTTCGGAGCGAGACCTTTATCTATGAGTTTTTGATGCCTTTCTCTTTTGCTTTGGTGGGACAAGGCACTAATGTCCACTTCATTAGAGATGAGATATGGCCTGACCAGCTCTCTCCTCTCGTCTACATGACCGTTGTCGCCTTCATAACCAAGTTTCTCTCTACCGCTGCCGCTGCTCTCTTCTTCAAAGTCCCTGCTAGGGACAGTATCACGCTTGGTTTGATGATGAATTTGAGAGGCCAGATGGATATCTTGGTCTACTTGCATTGGATCGATAAACGTATTGTGAGCTTTCCCGGTTTCACAATCATGGTTTTGCATGCGGTTGTTGTTACGGCTGTAGCGACACCACTCATCAGCTTTCTCTACGATCCCAATAGGCCTTACAGAAGCAGCAAACACCGCACCATCCAGCATACTCCTAACAACACCGAGATGGGGCTGGTTCTTGCAGTGTCCGACCACGAAACCTTGTCCGGCTTGATCACCTTCCTCGACTTCGCCTATCCCACTAAAAATAGTCCCTTGTCTATATTCGCAGTCCAGCTGGTGGAACTAACAGGGAGAGCCACGCCGTTGTTTATTGACCACGAGCAGGGAAAGGAGGAGGAAGAAGAATACGATGAGGAAGAGGAAGAGAAAGAGCGTACGCAAAGTGGGAGAGTAGACCAAGTGCAGAGCGCCTTTAAGTTGTACCAAGAGAAAAGAGATGAGTGCGTGACGCTGCGTGCCTACACCGCTCATGCTCCAAAGCGCCTCATGTACCAAGACATTTGCGAGCTGGCCTTGGCCAAGAAAACCGCTTTCATTCTCTTACCTTATCAGAAAGAGCGTCTTGAAGACGCAGCCCCTACCGAGCTACTTGACTCCGGCATGTTATCCGTAAACGTAGACGTTTTATCACACACACCATGCTCAGTCTGTATCTATTACGACAAGGGACGGCTTAAAAACGCCGTGGTTCGGTTATCCATGGACCTACAACACTCAACAAACTCAAGCCGTTATAAGCAAGAAACGTACCGTTTCGTGGTTCTGTTTTTAGGAGGAGCTGATAACAGAGAGGCTCTACATCTAGCCGATAGAATGTCGACGAACCCGGACGTAACCTTGACGGTGATCCGATTCTTGTCGTACAACCACGAAGGAGAGGACGAGAGAGAGAAGAAGCTAGACGATGGGGTAGTTACATGGTTTTGGGTCAAGAACGAAAGCAACGAGAGGGTCAGTTACAAGGAGGTTGTAGTCAAGAACGGTGCTGAGACACTGGCTGCGATCCAGGCAATGAACGTCAACGACTACGATCTATGGATAACCGGGAGAAGAGAAGGGATCAACCCAAAGATTCTAGAAGGGTTAGACACATGGAGTGAAGACCACCAGCTTGGAGTCATTGGAGACACCGTGGCTGGGAGCGTCTTTGCCTCAGAAGGGTCAGTTTTGGTGGTGCAGCAACAAGTGAGGAACCAAAAAGGTGGTGATGGTTTCTTGAACGGCAAGTTTGATTACAAGAGTTTAGTTTCTCTTTGGTCTCATCACTCTCATTAATTAGGTTATTGATTTTTTTGAGGGTTCTTTGTGAATCCAAAACCAATTAATTAGGTTTCTTTAAATTACAGTTGTATTGTATAATTTTGTATTATTGAGATTGGTTTGTTTTTGTAGTTGTAAACTTGTAAATACAACCTAATAATAAAAAGGGTAAATTATATAGGTTAGCCGTGAAGTAAGTTTTTTAACCACTTTAGGTCAAAGTGAGTTACACTTTTCATGGTTTAGCCATCAACCAATTTTTGGACAAAAATATCCTTGAATCAAACCAAATGCAACTGTTTAGTTTATACTATTCTATTTATTTTTCTGTTACACAAAAAATAATAATTAATAATAATCATATGTATTTTTTTCTCTCTCTCTTTGTTGTTTTCACATTTTCTCTCTTTTCACTTTCATGATTTTTTTTTAATTTTGAATTGCAATTCTTTTTTTCTATTTTTTAAGATCCATTTTACTTTATTAAATTTTAATGTTGAATTATTATTCTTTTCTTTTGAATTTTGAATCTTATTATCTTATTGAAAAAAATTCCATATAGATACTATGTACGTACATGGTAATAAAGTGTGTTTATATGTGTACGTAAACAATTAAAATAATTCTTATGAATATAAAACATTATTTGTTGCATGTAATTTACAAATATACTATCAAAACATTCAAAATAATATGTTTATAAACCAAATCATCTCTTTCAATTCATGTACATCTACAGGTCCGACCCGTAGCTGAAGCTCAACAAGCAAGGGCTTCAAGCAGCAGATTTTATATAAAATTTTAGGGGCATCAATTATCAAAAGTCTCTATATAGTCTAGTTGTTCAACTATTCAAGTGATGTCTTAACCTCTCTCAGGTTCGAATCCCTGCAACTGTTAATCAATAAACGAATTTTTTTCTTCCATTTATTCTTCTTTTCCCCAAAACAATGAATTTTTTCTTAAAAAAAACGATTTTACAAGTATTCTTTTGTTAGATTACTTAAAATTAAATAATTATTTACTCAACAATTTAACTAATATTTTTTTGTCTTCTTCTATTTTTTTTTTTTTTAAGTTTGCCAATTTCTATGGTTCATTTTTATTCTTACATATGAGAAGAATTACTATACAATTGCTTAATAATTAAATGATGAAAGTGGAAATTTCAGATAAAGTGATTAGTATATAGTTTTTCTGTTTGTTTTGCTTGTTTGTTTATATTCTTTTTTTTTTGAACACCTAACATTTGTTTATATTCAAACTTTTGTAAACATATTAAGCTTTTATGTCATTTTGTTATGCGAATTTTTTTTGGGGGCATCAGTTCTTAGTTTGCTTTAGGCATCAAATATCTTCGAGTCGGCATTGTACATCTATCACTACATTATATACGTTTATCACTACATCATGTACATACACTACTAATTGTGTACATGAGGAAGTATCTGAAGATATATCTTTTACGTACATGGTGAAAAAATTCCATATAGGTACTATGTACGTACATGGTAATAAATTGTGTTTATGATAATAAATTGTGTTTATATGTGTACATACACAATTAAAATAATTCTTATGAATATAAAACATTATTTGTTGCATGCAATTTACAAATATAGTAATATACCATCAAAGCATTCAAAATAATACGTTTATAAACCAAATCATCTTTCTATTGATATAATTCATGTACGTCTATCACTATGTTATATACGTTTATCACTACATCATGTACATACACTACTAACTGTGTACTTGAGGAAGTATCTGAAGATAAATCTTTTACGTACACTGTGACAAAAAGTATGGTATAAGTGAAGTGAATGGTTTGGGGTAAGCATTGGAGGCTCATCAAGGAGGTTTTTCCTGTATAATAAAGTTTCCGGAAAAGTTAAGATAAAACATAGGCAAAGTATAGTTTCGTTTTGAGAAAATGATTCAATATGTTCGTGTAAGTATACGATTTAAGGTTTTATTTTTAGGATTTGCTTAGGGGTTATGTACGTTTAAGTCAACATCATGTAGGTCGATGGTTCAATTTTGGGGTTTGTTTAGGGTTTATTTACGTTTAAGTTAATAAGATCGTGTACGTATATGTTTTGTTAGGATCTTCTGATCGTGTACGTAAATATTCGTATTCTAAATTTTCTCTTTAATGACGGTTTTAGATATTAATATTACCATGTACGTAAATAATAATAACTTGTATATTATTGTGTACGTACACATTTAAAAATTTATCTTGATTTTAAACAAATTTTTATGCACAATTGTTACAACATTAAGGATAAAATATTAAAAAATGGTACGTACATGAGTTAATATGTACGTGAGAGATGATATAGCGATCATGATAAAAAAAATGATACTGTATGGAGCCAATTACAAAGGTTAGTCAAACAATCATATACAAACATATACAATATGTATACTATTGAGTAGTGACTATAAGTGAAAGTTATGTACGTTAGAACAATATTTTTTAAAATTTTTGGGTCAAAGTAATACTTATATTTTACATAATTTATTTGGGTTCATGTGATAGTTCTATGCTAACACATCATATTCTTTCGCTAGGAGTACGCATGGAAAAAATATACGAACTCGATGATCTGATCCGTACCTAAATCCGAAATTTTAAAATATCTGAATGAATTCCATACTCTAAATCCGAAAACCCAAACTTGAATCCGATCTATATCTTAAGTTTCTAACATACATACACAACAACAATGACACCAAGAATTTAGGGGAAAAAAGCTTAAAAATATTTCATCTATTTTTTATTGAAAGTTTAATATCTCATTTTTTTTATTAGAATAAAAATACCTTGTTTAAATGTTGTTAGACTAAAAATACTTTATCGATGTATTATTGGTAAATTCACACCCACGATTTAACATCCGCTAACTGACGTTACAGAATCATTTAACGGTGTTAAGTGTAGTTAAACAGAAACCACATTGAACGGGTTCGACCCTCATCAACACTTGATTCCGTGATTAATTTTATTTTTTTCTAGATTTCTCAGTTTTTTAAGTCTAACTATCAAACTCTAGCCACCGACCACCATGAAACCGCTGGAAGTGAAACTTCTCTTAAGTCCTTTTGATCTTCATCATCTTCTTTATCTACCCATCTAAACCGAACATTCGATCATCATTCTCTTCTTCTGGGTAGAAAACTGAACCGTCAGAACTGAACAGATGAAGATAACGAAAAATACCGGCGGAGATTCGACCAGCAACGGCAGCGGCGATACGTCGGAGTGGCGTGCCTCCGCTGGCTGTTCCTTAATTCCGATCCAGGAAGGCTCCGCTGGCTGTTCTTCTTCTCGCCAGATATTTATACACCCAAATCGAAAAATTCTTCCTCTTCTTCTTTTCACCGAAGTTTTCTAGATACCAAAATCTATCAACTTTACTCGCAGGAAATTCTAACGGTGTTTTGTTTTGCCGGAATTATCTGCTATGTTGATAGTCGATTATGAACCAACCGATAATTATTTAGCCTTCCTGTTGAAGAATTAAAAAAAAACAAAATTAACGATAATTATTTAATTATTCTGGTGAAGAAGATGAAGTTAACGATTCAAGATCCTCTCTCTCTTTTTGTCTTCGTTTCTTACACCCAAAAAAATATAATATTTAGTTATATATATATAAATTTTATATTAATCAAAATATGTAATGTATTTGCTGGGTAACCAAACTAATTGTTTAGTTGTAAGGATATTTGCTGGGTAACCAAACTAATTGTTTAGTTGTAAGAGTATGCTCATTCCTCATCCTTTTATTAATGTCGCAAACTTTTAATAATATTAAAAATAATATTAATCTAAGTATAGATCTTCATCCCATTGTTTTTTTTTTTTTTTCCTCCATTAGTCATCCCTAAATATGGATGTCTTATATAATTTTTGTTAAAAATGTGTTTTAAATATATTTTATAATGGTATAAATGTTAATTATATAATATATGCAATATTAAGAAAATAAAACTAGAAACTATGGTTTCAAAAGAATTCATGGTTTCAAAAGTATATGCATGCATAGGCAAAAGCTACCATTAAACTATTGTCACATACAAAAAATAATTAACATATCAGTTCTTGCATACATTTGAAGAGATTGAGATTGGTATACAGATCATATCATGAAGCAAGAGCTAATACTGTTGATTTAAGTGGCTAGGCAAACAATATACACATGAAAGAGAGAGGGAGCTTCGGGATAATCACTTATGGGGTTTATTATATTCTTCATGATGTTTGGTCCATCAACATATCTGAGAAGAAAGGATCTGAAACAGCCTCTTTAGCTGATTCATACTTCTCCATCCGCTTCTTTAGTGACCGTAGTTCTCTTTCGTTTTTTTGAAGACCGTTCCTAAAACCGTCACACAAGGAAAGGAATATTAACAGGCTTTTCTAAGTTGTGGTAACTAATAATCAGATATGTATCCTGAAAGTGAAAAACTTACAAATGACTTCTTGGTAAGTACGATAGTCACGAGATAAATTCGCCACATAATATTTGTTCGAGCGAAACTGTCGTTAGATAGAAGAGAAACAGAACATGGTGATTATGAAAGTTCAAAAGTTCATCATGTTCTTTGCCACCATGTTCCAGAACATTGAGCGAAACTGTTCATCAAAGTTCAAAAGAACAAAGCTTTCAAGGTCTTTGCCACCATGTTCTAGAACAAACATGACATAACACTGGAAGCAAACACCACACAGAAAATGAATATTGCTTCTACAGATTATACAGCGTCCTACATAAACAGACATTTTTGAAATCTTATGGAGTGAAAAAAAATCTTGTTTTTCCGGGAAATCTGGGTGATCATTCTCAGAGCCATGTAAATCATCCCATTCTTCCCATGCTTTTATCAGTATAGGGTCATAGGGACCTTGACAAGCTATCAATGTCAACAACAAAGCAAGACTTCAAACAAGACTTAAAACATAACCATAACTAAATCAATACCTTTTTATTCTACAAACAAGACTTAAAACATAACCATAACTAAAGCAGAAAACAGTCTAATTCTTTGAAGATAGAACATATTCTACAAACTCAACACAAAACTCAACATAGAACAAGATATCAATGTCAACAATCAATCGGAAATCAACTACTAAACCCGCAACTTGTAAAAAGCTTTGTAACTTTACCTTCTCTGAGAAGCAGCGATGGTGGCACCGAGAAGCAGACTCCCAAACGAAGAACATCCATTGCTACTACAAACAACAAAACAAGTTTGAATTTTTTCCCCAAAACTAATCCTTTGTTATATCAAACACAAACACCAGCTCTAAGTCACATATATCAACAACGCACAAATAAACGCAAACAAAATCTGACAACTCAATTCCAATTCTCAAATTGCTAAAGCACATAGTGAAATATTAAAACTGAATCAACCAAGATCAAAATTAAGTCTTTAACTTGAAGAACATCAACACATAACATACAAAAATCAATAAGTAAACTATGGCTTCTGATTTTTGGAACAAAAAAAAAGAAGTTATGAAATGACTTGAGAAGACAAGTCGGCGGCGATGTAAATAAGCGAAGAAGTGACGGATTTGGTAAGAACTGGCCGGGATTTCACCATATCCAAATACCAACCGATGAATCCAGCAGTAGAGACGGTCGAAGAAGAAGACGAGAAAGAGCAGAAACCAGAGACACCTGTTTCCTTTTTTGCTTTCACGAAGAACGGAGGTGTACGAAAATAAGGCCTAGACTGCAACCGCCGTCGGACGTCTCCTCCTATCGGTAAAGGATCAAGCTTTCCGAAAGGATTTGTCGTCGCTGTTCTCGATCGTTTTGTTTTCATCGGTTTGTTGGAATCGAAAGAGAGAGAAAGAAAAAAAAATGTAACCTGTAGATAAGTGACACGTGGCGTATTTCTGGAATTTTCAGATTAAAACATTATTTTTCAATCACTTAATTATTAAAAAAATGAAATACATTGTCTTGGGATGACCAATGGGAGTACTTGTGTAACTTTTATCCTTGTGGCTGCTCTATGGAAAGTCATATGGGATTATTACAGATAAGAGCCTTTGTTGGCTCAAGTATTAGAGAATAGGTATGATTACCCGAACTCTCGTTTTTAGGCCTTTCTCCCTCATTTGCAATTACGATTTTATCCTTCTCCTCTCCTCCTTCTTCTTCGCTCTTCTCCCCCAGCGACAACCATCACTGTTTTTTTTTATCTAATCCACCATCTTTGATCAGGTGAATTCAAAGGATTCAATCTATTTTAGATTAAATGAAGAAATTTAAGTAATCATGGATTCGTCTAATTTGTTTTAGATGAAAAAAAAAACTAAACCCTAAAGGACACTACCTAGAGAACCCAAGGGCTTCAATCAGAAACATTAATAGATTTTCTATTTCTCCAGTCTCCACCATCGTTGGTTTGTATTTCTCCAAACCAGGAACTCCACCTCCAAGGTCCGCTGACCATCTTGTTTAGTGAACCCAAAAGCTTTCAATTCATTTTTTCCGGCAACTCTTCCGATTCATTTTAAAATCTAATCCAAATTAAAAATATTTTACATGTTCTGCGATTCACAAATCCAAAAAAAATTAGTTGGTAAATGGTTCAATTGCTTAACGACGATAAGCTGATCATCATCAAGGTGGAACTCACCATCCATGGCTGCAACTCCTTATTTAATCAGAGATTTGAAAATCTGAAAAAAAAAAAAAAAAAAAAAATTGTTCACGGCGCAGATCGTCATATTAAGGATTAATGTGAGAAAGATAATTTAGTCTAAATCTGTAAGTCTGGACTATAACTTATAGTCTATAAGTCCTAAATCTATAAGAAACTGAAAAAAAAAGGCCTAATTCTGTAATTAATTCAAAGTCATATTGACTTTGCCAATCTGCGAAGAAAAACTTTTTTGGAGTGCTCCGTGAAATTTTCTTTAATAAAAATTCCAGTATAGAAGCAGGCTTTTCACTTTTACTTCGGGCTTTGGTAATTTGTTAAAACATAAGGCCCAACGGTCCGTTCTGACTATTTCTATGAAAATATAACCTAAAAAAAGAGACACCGCCGAATACAATTCTACCGCCGCTGCGCTTCCATCGTCGCCGGTGAACTGAATTTTACCGAGATGGAGGAAGAGATGACGAATCGTCGAGTATCGAATCGGACTCGTAAGGTTGCTACGAAGATGGCGGCAGCTCTTACAAGCAATGACAATCGAACTCAGGTGAGATAAAATCACATTTTTTTTTTGTTTGGGTTTAGGGAAAAAAAAATTGAATCGTCTTTGAAAAGTGGTTGATTGTGTAGGCTGCTATAGCTCGGCTAGAGGCTTTAGAGAACGACAATGGTGCTATTGAAGTGGTAGATGTGAACGATGATGAAGAAGCTTCTCTTGATGAAGACGATGATCTTGGTGAATAAATCTAGCTTTCACATTTGAAGATATCTCTCTGTGTGAAATCTGTAGTTTAATCTTTGTTTTGTTGGGTTGGTAGGTTACGTACAGAAGAAGCAACACAAAGGATCAAAGCGTAAAACTCGACAAGCTAAAGCTTTAGAAGCTCGTAGAGCTCCTAAATCTTTCCTTGAGCTTTTGCAGGAGGTAACTAAACTAATTCACTTTTTTGTTGTTAGTTTTGTAGTTAGGTCATTAGAGTTGTGGTTCTAAGAATCATCTGTTTTAGGCAAATTTGGAATCTTTACCGGCGCATGTGCCGACTTACTTGAAAGCAGCCGTGGGACCTCCGAGCTCGTCTTCTCGTCGCCATTTCTGCTCGGTTTGTGGTTATATTGCTGGATACAATTGTTGTTTATGTGGGATGAGGTTTTGTTCCATTCGTTGCCAAAACATTCATAAGGATACTCGTTGTCAGAAATTTGTTGCATAGGAAAGAGTGAAGATCAATGTAACATATGTTTTCGAAATGTATTTGAAACGTCGATCAATCAATATCCGTGTTCTGTGTTAAAGTGGAAATAGCAAAGAGAAGCAGTATTCTTGCTCTAAAGTGTTAATATGATTAAAGATCAAACATGGAACAATTGCTGCTTGAGTGTTTCCAGTAGCTTTCCCTTAGATTTATGTAGGACTCTCTGTTGCACCATGACTGTTTTACGTGCTCTATCTGCTGTGGTCCACGATTTCATTCGCTCAAAGATGTGATTTCTAACCTCCGATTCTCCGCTGGATGCAATGAAACTCTCTAGAACCTGTGCGGTCCTCCTGTTTCGTCTTCATTTTTCTTTAGAGTTGACAGAAACAACACTTTGTGGAGCAAAGAAGTGTTGCATTGGAGAAATACATGCGCGGGCTACGTTCACACTATGCTATCAGGAACAATGATGAGTTGAAATTGTTTCTTCAGGTGCAAGGGAATTTGCCGCTACCAATGAGCACTGATGTGGCCTCTAGGATGTTGGATATTGTGGTTGTTTGGTGACAGCGGAGCCTCCGTCGGCCTAGTGCATGAGGTGATTCAACCTGCCAGAGGAGGTAGTAAATTCAAGGAGTTGAGGCAACCAGATTCTAATGACTGGGATGGATCAAAACCACAAGTTGTTGAAGACGATGAAGAATTTTGGAAAAGAAGGAAAAGATGCATGATCTTGAGCTTTAAATTATCAATGCCTCACCAACAGGTAACATTTCGTCCTTGTAAATTGAAACATGCATCATTCTGTCAGTATGTAGTATCCTGCTTGGAAACAAACCTTTTGTGGATTCTTTTTGTTGGCAGAATCCCTTGTGAAGGGCATAGCAAGACATGGGGGAAACCATGGGTGAACTGGGACTAGCATTATTATGCAGCACATTACCATTAGAAGGTAACAGCCTTTCCTTATTGCCCAATAAAAGTTTGTCTGCGTAGAGGCTCCTTTCGCCTCTCCTTACAGTCGAGTCACGTTAGTACCTCTCAGAAGCGAGAAAGAGTGAAGAATGATTAGGAGATTGTTAAGGTCGAGTAAAAGAGTTTGTGATTCCATTCGTAGTAAGATTTCAAGAGTGGAGAAATTAAAAAGTAAGATAAAAAAAAATGGCATTCATCTAGGCAAATGTGAGTAGTAAAAGCTTTAAAAGAGAATGCCGGAGAGAAGAGGGGGACCAGAATTTGTAAATTTGCTAGTAATCGAATAGAGTCCGGTATGTAAACGAATGAGTTGTGTTGTCCAATTGGATGCAGGTTGGGTACGCAGAGAAACTGGGAAACATGTGGGCAAAGGTTGTAGAAGAAACCAGCCAATACGATAGAGAGAAGACAAACACGTAAAAAGAGTAAGTGAATGATTTTCTTTTGGCAGATAACCATATACCAATTCCATGTTTGGGACAGGATCACATTTCGTAAAAGACTAGTTTCATATTTTTACACGATGTTCCACGTTTGAGATGCTATAATCAACCAGACAACCACGTTTTGGGCATTTCCATCACAAATTATCGTTCAAATGCATTACTTCCAAATATTAATACAAAAAAAAAAAAAACACTACAAATAAATTAAAACGAAAGCAAAGAGTATATATATATATATATATATATATATATATATATATATATCAATTTTTAGGAAAAGTTTAATAAACAATTAAACACTAAACGAAATTCTATGATATAATTTTTTTTTTAATTCTTACATTTGGAAAAAAATACTATATACATTTTTAGTTGTTTTTAAAAAAAGATTAAAAAAAAATGTAGTCACCTAATTTTAATTAAAATTGGAAAAGAATAATTAAATTAAACAGAAAGGGGTAGGAGACTGGGACAAGAGGATGGCAAAAAAAACAAATGTATCTCTAGCAAACGAAGTTGTATTTTCGTTTTGTGTTTCACGTTTTTTTTGGGTTGTTAAAACTTAAAAGTGCCATTTTCAAATTCCCCCTTATGTAAATTGGTGAAAATAAAAATAAAAATAAAGACTCTTCAAATTCTAGCTAGACCTTTCGACTTCTTCTTCCTTATATTCTCCACACTTGTCGTTGTTGTCTCTCTTTGCATTTGTTGATTCTCTACTACACTCTTCTTCTAGCAGCTTCACTACCTATCTATCACTCTATCTACTTCTCTTGTAAGACAAATCACATCTTTAGAGATCTATTAACATCACTCGGCTTTTCACTCTTGTTTTATGTACTTATCTTTGGATTGTTCTTTGTTATGTAATCTCGCAGGAAAGAAAGTTAGTACTAAACGTGGAAAGATCACGGGAAGAAAGGAGATAACAAGTCTACTTGATAGGATCTTTTCTTGGTCCATCAAAGATATCCTCAACAAAGATCTCTACAAGGATAAGGTTTTTCTCATTTCTCGTAACCCTTTCTTCCTTGGATCACATCTTTTGGTTCTTATTATAATTAATGGTTCTGTAACAGATAAAGACAATACCAGACAGGTTTAGTTCCACTGATGAATACTTTAAGTGTTTTGTTCCTCACCTACTTGAGGAAACGCGAACCGCTTTGTGCTCAAGCTTCAAATCTTTGTCGAAAGCTCCTCTCTTTCAATTAAGTTTCTTGGAGAAAAGTACAAGGGAATCAAGTGGAAGTTGCAACAGTTATCTACACACTCTAAGATTGATGGATGGAGATAATATAGCAAATTACCAGCCACATTGTGGAGATCTCATAGCTCTCACAAAGACAAGACCAAGAAGTTACCGTGACTTGAACCCATTGCTTCTTGCCTATGTGTCTGTCGATAATCATCCCAAAATCTCAGACGAAAAGAGACAGAGAGATCCAGATATCTCTGTTATTTTGTCAAAATTAATATCCCATGATGAGAAAACTGCATTTGGTTTTGGTGTATTTCTCATGAATCCAACTACGAACATTCGTATATGGAATGCTTTGCACCATGGAGCTCCCAACTTTGATCTCATCAAGAGTGTTCTACAGCCAAATACAGCGGTATGTATATAAGAAATGCTCTTGATTTCATAATGTATCATATCAAAACATATCATTTTCTCCTCTCTGCAGTCCCTCAAGTTAATGTTTTGGTTTGTCAATTGTGGATTTCTTGTATTTTCAGGGTACAGAGCAAACTGTTTCTTCTAGGAATTGGGGACAAAATGTTTTGGATATAATCCACGAACATGAACTCTTCCCAAAAATCTGCAATCTTGAGCTGCCTTGAGGCAAGAAACTGTAAACATAAGAAGAGTGTGAAGCTGATATGGGGACCTCCTGGAACAGGCAAAACAAAGACAGTTGCAACTCTTGTTTTTGCCCTTCTCAAACTAAGGTGCAAAACAGTTGTGTGTGCTCCTACAAACACAGCTGTTGTAGACGTAACATCGAGGCTATTGGCTTTATCGAAGACATCTTCAGAACATGCCAGTTACTGATTGGGGAACATTGTTTTAGCTGGTCACCACATAAGAATGGGGATAAAAAAGGATGATGATCGTTGCAGTGTGCTTCTTGATCATCGCATCAGAAATTTTCAGAAGCTGTTTTCGTCACCTAATGGATGGAGGCAGAGATTGGAGTCACTGATACATTTTCTTGAGAACACAGAGGCCGAGTTCAAGGAATGTGTACGTGAATTGAAAAAGAAGAAGAAGGAAAAAGTTGAAAAGATGAAGGAAGAAGGTGAAAAGATTATGGACGAATCTGAAAACAAGAAGCAAGAAGTTATAAACATTCCTACATTTGGAGAGTTTGTGAAGATGAAATTCAGTGGAGAGTTTGTGAAGATGAAATTCAGTGGCTTAACTGAAGAATTGGAGAAAGATATGGTTGATTTGTGCACTCATCTGCCTAAGTCTTTCGTTTCTTTTAAAGATGTTCAGAAAGTGATAGAAGCCCGCCAAGCTCTTCACCGTGTTAGATGTTTCTTGCAAGAGAATTCTTCTACAATTGATTCTAAGAAGAGAAGTTTCTTGCAAGAGAATTCTTCTACAATTGATTCTAAGAAGAGAAGTTTCAAAAGAATCATCAGTGTAGATTGCATTCAAGCTATAAGTTCGATTTTGGAACGTTTCAAGGTTCCAGACGCTTTTGAAAATGAAGAAGGTATTAGGAGATTTTGTCTACAGAACGCGCATGCAATTTTCTGTACAGCTTCATGTTCTGCCGAAATGAGTGGGGAAAGGACAGGAAATGTAGATTATCTTGTGGTTGACGAAGCCGCTCAGCTTAAGGAATGTGAATCAGTTGCTGCATTGCAACTTCAGGGACTGCGTCATGCTGTTCTACTAGGAGATGAGTTTCAGTTACCTGCACTGGTTCATAACGATGAATGTGAAAAGGCGAAATTTGGAAGAAGCTTGTTCGAGAGATTGGTTTTGCTTGGTCACAGCAAACACTTGCTTAATGTTCAATACCGAATGCATCCTTCGATTAGTTGTTTCCCTAATACGGAGTTTTATGGTGGGAGAATCACAGATGCTGCGAATGTTCAAGAAAGCAATTATCAAAAGATGTTTCTCCAAGGAAACATGTTTGGTTCGTTCTCTTTTATCAATGTTGGACGTGGAAAAGAAGAGTTTGGTGATGGACATAGTCCTAAAAACATGGTTGAAGTAGCTGTTATTTCTGAAATCATGTCCAATCTTTTCAAAGGTATATACCCTAGTCTTTATTGCTTTTGATCATTTGATGTACTTGTTAATCTCTTAATATTCTTTTTAATAAGTATTGCTTAATTCTGAAACAGTTTCAAGTGAACGAAAGATAAAGATGAGTGTTGGAGTAGTTACACCTTATAAAGGACAAGTCAGAGCAATCCAAGAGAGAATCGGAGATAAGTACAGTTCCTTATCAGATCATCTTTTCACTTTGAATGTTCGGTCTGTAGATGGGTTTCAAGGAGGAGAAGAAGACATTATCATCATATCCACTGTTAGAAGTAACGGTAACCGGAAGGTCGGGTTTCTCACTAACCGTCAAAGAGCCAATGTGGCACTACCTCGAGCAAGGCACTGTTTATGGGTGATTGGAAATGAGTCAACACTGTCTCAGAGTGGTTCGATTTGGGCAGAACTCATAAGGGACTCGAAGAGACGCAAATGCTTCTATGATGCTAAAGATGATAAAGGGTTGAGAGGTGCCATGAATGATGCTTTGCTCTGGACCAAAAAGAAAGGGAGAAGATGAATCCTATGTCGTTCTTCAGTGAAACTCTGTTTGCATTCATTACAAGAAATGTGGTTACAGTTGGAGTTACATCTTTGAAGATATGAATGTGATATTACTAGATCCGGTGTTTGGCTTCCATTATGTTTGAGAAAGCATCATTGCAATTTGTGAAACGAATCACCTTTTTGGTTGAATCTAAGTTTTTTCAGACATTCTTCTTTCCTTTTTTGTTCAATGTTAATCCATTTATGGCCTCAAGAATGAATGTCTCACATTTGTAGAAGCTTAGTAATATTTGTGATCAATGGTTGTTCTTTACTTGAACCCTCTAGATAACACGAACAAGCCCACTTGTGTAAACCCCTAGTTTGTTGTTTTATAAAGATTTGGTTGGTTTATTTTCCTAAATTATGTTTTCTTGCTTTGACTAAATCAGAATTTCATTAGTGTTTAAAAAGAATTGATAAGGAGACCAAAGCCTAAAAAGAAGTAGAATCACAAGTTTGATGATGATCAGTCTTTTGATGCTGTCAAAGTTTTGTTCCATGACCCTGAATCTAATAAAGTGGCAGAGAGAAATGAAAAAAGTTCTCTCCTGAACAACTGGCCACTAACTTCATCTATCATCGTCTACAGCATCTTTTAACTTCATAATATGGCTTACTCAGAAGTGAGACTCTTCTTCTTCCACATTCATCTTTTGTTATTTTGGCCCATGAATGGAAATCTTCAGCTTTCTTTCTTCGATAGATCTTTTCATTCTGGGCAATTAAACAGCCCGGCCGAGGAAATGTGGAGGTTAACTTTGGGATACACCACTGCTGATGTTGGTTCTGTTCTTGAGATCTCAGGTGTGTCCATACGTCTCAATGCTAACATTTTCAATAGAAATGTAATGTTCTGACCTAGACACTACTTCTGATGTGGAACTTATTAGTTAGCTTCCGAGTGTGAGTCCGGCGACACTAATACGGAACAACTAAAAAAACAAGAAAAAATTGTATGTTAATGTGTTCGAAACACTCGAAACCAAGAACAATTCGACTTTTCGAACTTATATTATGGGGTTTTGCAGTCTGAGAGAAACTAACTAAGCCATTGACACATATTAAGCACAAACATGTTTGTTTGATTTTTCTACTAACATAAACTCTTGAATTTTAGAATTAATTTGGGACGCTGGTTTGTATTATATAATATATTATTATTTTGGGTACATGCAATCTTATACAAAATGCAAATATAGGACCGATGTGATGATGCATATGGCAAACTCTTCTGCTAGATATATAGATGAAGATACAGAGTACGTTTATTTATTAAACCAGCTGGAAGACTGGTTTTAAAATACAACACAGCTAGATGTGTTACAAAGTCAACTAAGGTACTCTACGAGATCTCATCATCTCATAGACTTCAGTTGCTTATAACATGTGTATCACTTCTTAAGTTCACTTAAATTCACAAACATGTAGGCATTACTAGTAGTTAATCCGGAAAGTGTAAGAAACTTTCACAATTTAAAATAGCTTGTAGATGGGCTTCATATCGCTAGGATTGTACAACCCAAAATTTTGTTCTACCCCGGCCGGTTTCTTATTTTCGTTGAACGTTGCAAATATATATCCGTCCATACCATTGTTGGGCCTCTTAGGCGTCCCTTTTCCACTTCTTATATGCTGCACAAAATTTCTGTTGTAGGTACCCGCGATATCTGGTGTGGTTAAGCTTCCATTCCCGGCGGATGGCCATCCGGTCTCGGACACCACCATGGGTAAACCTTTCACTCCTTCCTTCTCCATCGCCCACACAAATGCGTCAAAAATGGCATCAAACAAGTTCGAATATCCCAGTTGTCTATCTTGGACCACGACAGTCCTAGCGTCGAAGGTGGCATAGTCGAGACGGATGCTTTTTGGGTCTTCCGCGTAAGCAAAATAAGGATAAATGTTCACAAGTATGGGCGTCCTTGTTTGGGACAATAGTTGCAGAACGGGAACAAGTTGTTTACGTCCTAAGGAAGTAAACGTTCCGTTAGAAGGTGGGTATGATTGAGCGAGGTTTTTCATGGCCACCACGGTGCTTATCGAGATTGGAAGATTCCTCGACTTGACGAGGTTGGTGAGAGACCGCATGACTGGAAGCACAAAATCACCGTAGTTTCCGGGGATGACTTCATTACCGACAGTAATGAACGCAATGTTGACGTCGGCCAAATAAGGCTCGATGTTGTTCTTGAACCATTCCCTTACATTTTCTTCGTTGGACTTGAGATGATCCAATTCCTCGTCCCTAACGCCAACCATGACTTGAAATTCGCGGCGGCCGCGTAAGGCGTTGAGGACCTCAGTGTTTGGGTTGAAGATTCGGATTTTAGTAACGTTTAAGGACTTGAAAAGGTTGATAACAGTGGACGGAGGCGGGAGGTTATTTCCGAGGAGGCCGTAGTTCAAGCCAATGCTATTTGCTGCGGTCACGAAGCCACTATTGTTGTAGTTGACAAACAGCACAATGCACGAGAGGAAGAGCCAGAACAGCTTCGCTGGTGAATATAGCATGATGATATTTTGGTCTGAAAAATATATTTTATAGAGATTGTACTTCTCTGAAGAAGAAGAAGAAGAATGAACCAAACTTTTTTTTTTCTTTCTTTTTCTTTTGTTATGCTGCAAAGTATAAGTTGCATGTGTGGTATATATATATAATCATACATGAGATCTGTTTACAGTCTTACTTTTACGCTTATCTTATCACGGCCAGGCTGAAAAATAAAATATAAAATTCTGATATTATATTTACGAATTTTATGAACGAAATCTAAGTAACAAAAAATGAAAGGCTACCAGCTTATTGGCTCTTTGCTTGAATGGCAACTAAAAGGATTCGATAGTATAATGATGTCACTCGTTTGATACTATTATGATGTCACTAGTCTGATACTATTGTGATGTCACCCGTATGTAAATCTACTTCATCCCTAGTATAAGAATTTTCGTAAATTTATCGATCCAATATGAATAATCATTGGTACAAGTTATATTCTACTATATTAAATGGGAAGTACAAATATGAAACAAAGCTTAAAATGTGTAAAAAATTTCATTTAATTGCCATTAGAAAAACTTAATTAAAATTAATTAATTAATTAAATAAATATAATTAATTAAAAAACAAAAATTGGGACACATAAAATAAAAAAAATTGTAGAAAAGTAAAAAAAAAAATCTATTAGAATAAAAACTAATTTGTACTTTTAAAAAAATAACAGGTAAGATTCTAAAAATCTAATTGAATAAAATCTATATAACTACAAATTTTATCAAAAAACTTTTCCAGCACGGGTTAAATGTTTTATCAAAAATCAAATATAATAAAATATATAACAGTTCGATTTAACGGCTTAGATTTTAAAAATTAATATATAAAAAAATAAAAGATATAGGTATAATATCTTATCTATTTAAAAAAGTTATATTTTTTTTAGCCACCGTTCTTTAGGAAAATAAAACTAAGTTGAGATTTGAATATATTTAATGCTTGAAGGTGCTTATTACAGACAAGTAAGGAAAGCCACCGAAAAAAACAATGAATTTTGTTTTTTAAGAGGTTTTTCAAAACTTTCACTACCTATATTTAGTTGTTTATTTTACATGTTAGTTATATATTTTTACTTACTTCACAACTATAGCAATGATTGCGTTTAATTGACAAAGGTTTAAACTATTTTATTCATTACATGCAAATGTTTTATTGACAGGTTTTCAATAAATATTTTTAAAATACAAAATTTTTAATATAAACAAACTGAATTTTTAATCACAAACCTTTATAAATAACATAATCACAAAATAAATTACTAAAAAATTTTTTAAAAAGTTCAGCCCGCGGTTTTCCGCGGGTTAGTACCTAGTATATATATATATATATATATATATATATATATATATATGATGACTTAGGTGTACCATTGATTAGTGAGTCATTTGAAAAGTTTATATAATACCTCGAAGGCTTTGCAAATGAAATCAATGTTGATCGACTGACTTATGTAAGTTATGTTAGTGTTGTAAGTGTTCAATTTAGTGATAGACATCTTTTTGACTTTGTTAACACTCAAGTTATTGTTAACTTCGGGTTGAGAGAAGCGTGCATACTCAGTTAATATTACTGAACGAGGAAGAACATGAAAAATACATCGACTCGATAAATTAGTCCCCCAAATTTAGAAGTTGAGATAACTAAAAATTGGCCTCATATTTTATTCAAGTCCGAAAGACATTATCACAATAGTACAATACTGTTTTCATAGTCTGCTGGATCATAAATGTTGAAAGAGATCGTATTAAAATTTTGTACCAAAACAAAATATTAAAAGTTTAAATTACATTTTCATAAAATATATATTATGGCTCTGAGAAATTCATTCATGTTTGAAATTTCAAAGTTAGATATCTATTGTATCAATAATAGAGAGTTGATTTTTCAAACGGGAAGAATACAAATATGTGTTGATATATTGTGTGTGGATATACGTATTCATATTTGATGATAAAGATCCGAAGTTTCTAAAACTACACGAAGCATATTAGGGGGTATTTACCACACATAAAAAAAAAAAAAGAAACACATATAAGGGAGAAGCATGATCATTGTTGGGAAACTTATCGTTGTATTATACATTCAATGGTAGTACATATATATAGGGGTACAAAAGCCCTAAACTCAATAGAATTATAAATATATTTACAGTGGGAATAGGTAGCAACGATGGGCCTTGTGAACTTGGGCTTGTAAGGGTCGGTTATGGAGATCCATCTTCAATGGTTTACAACACTCTCCTTTGGATGACATAACCGTACAAATGGTAAGAGATCATCATAATACGCTTGGGGATGCTGCCTCATTAAAACCTTACCAGGAAAACCTAGTGGGACAAAACCATAGTGAAGGAAAAAGAGTACAACACGTATTACTCCCCCTATTCTGAACATCACTAAATATCCTTGAGTCTATGCATCCCAATCTGATGCGTGAGCTTCCTGAATGTTGATGTTGGTAATGACTTGGTGAAAAGATCGGCTGAGTTGTCGTTAGATTGGACTTGTACCACTTGAACTTCATCGGCCTTTTGTAGTTCATGTGTGAAGAAGAACTTAGGCAAGATATGCTTCTTCCAATCTCCCTTGTTGTAACCGTTCTTGAGCTGTGCGATGCACGCTGTGTTATCTTCATATATGATGGTCGTCTCCTTGTCATCGGCCATGCTACAATCTGATCTGATGTGTTGAGTCATTGATCTCAACCAAACACACTCATGGCTGGCCTCATGCATAGCTAAAATTTCTGCATGATTAGATGAAGTGGCCGCAATGGTCTGCTTCATTGAACGCCATGAAATTGTTGTACCACCGTGTGTAAACACATAGCCGGTTTGAGATCTAGCATTATGTGGATCCGATAGATAACCTGCATCAGCAAAACCAACTAAACCTTCTTTGTTAAGGTTAGTATAGAATAGACCCAAATCCATCGTTCCTTTAGGTAACACAATATATGTTTGATACCGTTCCAGTGCCTTTGGGTCGGACATGAACTAAATCTTAATAGGAGGTTCACGGCAAAACAAATATCTGGTCTAGTGTGGCTAGCCAAATATATTAAAGCTCTTATGGCACTGAAATATAGCACTTCAGGACCGAGAACTTCTTCATCGTTCTTCTTTGGACCGAATGGATCATTGTCCAATCCGAGGCTTCTCACAACCATTGGGCTAGGCAATGGGTGGGCCTGGTCCATATTGAATCTCTTGAGTACCTTTTCAGTATATGCCATTTGATGCTCAAGGTTTCCGTCATTTATGTACTCAAGCTGCAATCCCAAACAAAACTTAGTTTTACCTAGGTCTTTCATCTCAAACTCTTTCTTGAGATATTCAACTATTTGGGCAATTTCCCTAGAGGTTCCTAGGATGTTCAAATCATCCACGTATACTGCTATGATTACAAATCCTTTATTTGCAAACTTCTTTATAAAGATATATGGACTGATGGGATCATTCTTCTAGCCTTCTTTGACTAGGTACTCACACAGTCTATTGTACCACATACGCCCACTTTGTTTTAGTCCATAAAGGGATTTGTTCAGCCTTATGCAGTGCTGTTCTCGATAACCTTTCTTATCTTCGAGCTCAATACCTTCTGGTAATCTCATATATATTTCATTATCCAGTGGACCATATAAATATGCGGTCACTACATCCATTAGTCGCAGATCAAGACTTTCTCTTATAGCCAGGCTTATCAAAAATCTAAAAGTCGTTGCATCCACGACAGGGGAGTATGTTTCCTCATAATCTATCCCCGGTCTTTGTGAGAATCCTTGTGCTACAAGTCGTGCCTTATATCTCACGATTTCATTATGCTCATTTCTCTTCCCACAAAGATCCATTTGTGTCCTACTGGTTTTACATCGAATGGTGTCCTTATGATCGGATCAAACACATTTCTTTTCTTTAATTAATTCAACTCCACGTTTATGGCTTCTTTCCATTTTAGTCAATATGATCCTTGAGTGCACTCTGAGTGCACTCTAATATGGATGTGGGTTCATGATCCTTATTGATTTCAAGTGCTACCTTATATGCAAATATTTCATCGATGTCGACATCTTTTCGGTTCCATTGAATTCCAGACATGATATAGTTTGTTGAGATCTCATTATTATCAATACCTTCAGGACCTTGAGGTTTGGCGTCCCAAACCTCATTGATCGGTTCCTTAGGGTATGTCGCGGTCATGTCTATGGTTTCCTTAACCTCGGTTTTAATTGCACCTTTCTTTGATTTACGAGGGTTCTTATCTTTGGAACCTATTGGTCTACCACGTTTCAAACATGCCTTAGACTCTGTAGCAACTTGATTGTGTCCCTTTTGAACATCCATACGTAATGGTGCATTACAAGCTGATATGTACGATTTTGTAACTTTCTTTGGGTCAACAAAGGAATCTGGCAATTGATTAGCTAGCTTTTGACAAAAGTCGGCGGGCTATTCTAATATATACTTGTATCGTTATTAATCACTTGTGAAATTAGAAAAGAATGTACATTATGTAACTTACCCTTTTTTCCACGAAAACACTGCTTTATTTGGTCTCAGTCTTCTTCTTTCCAAACATCATCGAGGACAACCAAATATTTACCAGTTTCCAACAATTGAAAGAGTTATCTTGTAGTGTGTATTCGTCAATCTCTTTAATATCCCCATCATGTGGTCGAAGTTCTTGCAAGATCCTTTGCCAAACAAGCTTCTGTGTAAACTGTTGTGAAACACAGACCCACGCGAAACCATCAAAATGACGCCGGACAACATCATGATGAAAAAATTGTCTAGCTACTGTAGTTTTACCAATACCGCCCATCCCAGATATAGAAACCACATGAATGTTATCATTCTGAACCAAATGACCAACCAATTCTTCAACACTCTGCTCCACTCCCATAAGATAGCTTTCAGAATTGCTAGGAAACGTTTGTCGGATCTCCTTTTGCTCCCTTTGTATGTCTTGCAGAGATAATGAACAATAAACTGTTGTATCCCTAAACTTTGCATTCTCCCAATCACCCGAGAGATTCTCTTAGTTATGTCTTCGATATCTGAAGCAAATTTCCTGTGATTCACTAAGAAGCAAGCAAGTCTACTCACATGCTTCTTTATTCCTTTTTGTTTTCCTCTAAATTCATTCAGAAGAAAGGCTTCGATTATATCCTCAGCATCATAAACAATTTCCTTCACATCTTCTAAGAAGTTTCTCACCCTTTCACTATCATGTTTCTTGGCATTTGCATCTTTCAACAATGACTACAACCTTCCCAACTCACATCTTAGTTCATCAACTTGCTCATCAACTCCCTGCAATCGCTCAGATTCTTGACTCAGGAGCTCCCAAAGCTTCTGAACTCCAAACGACACAACTCCTTCAGCCATAACTGCTTTCCTGCTTCACCACAGGAGTCAACAATCAACTATGATGAACACGCAACACCAAAGGATGTTCAGAAAAGATCTAAAATCATTTACTCTAAATATCATGTCCAGATCATCCTAGTGAGACATGAAACTTCCTTGGAGTTAATTAATATGTTTGCTTATTAATATCATCTCTATAAACGAAAGCATATGCTATTAACTAAGGAAACACAAACAAGGTTTATACAAACAATTCAAGGTCCTGGTTGACAGAAAAGAAACTGATTTAAGATCGCGAAACAAGATTGTGAACAAGTTTTTTTTAGTAAATCAAAGATATCTTTAATCTAGAAGGTCTTCTTCCAGATTCAAGTATCAACATTTAATCCAAAACATAAACAGGAGATTCATGTTCACCCAAACAAGTACAAAAGATAGATCAAAGAATAAAAAGCAGCAAAAGAAGGCAAAAAAAAAAAAATAGTAAAGAACACCATTCACCTCTGTGTTGAATCAACACTCTGGCTATTTGGAAGAAGAGATGTGAGTTGTTTTTATAAAGATGGGTTGACTATATATTGTCAAAATATGATACGATTCTTCATAAGGAAGTAAGTGAAGAAGAGGATGACGTGGACAGAGATAAAGAAGAGAGCAAATACTTGGAACGAGAAAGAGACTTGGCGGTTAAGGAATCAACTTAAAAGAGTCGTGAAGCTCTTCTTCTTCGTTATGCTTATTGTTGTTGAATGTTCTAGCGATGTGCTAGTGAGAGAGTGATGTGCTCTCTAATGGTTAGTGTGAGAGTGATGTGCTCTCGTCTCTGATCTTTGTTAGGTGAAGAGCTTGTGATGTGCTTGCCTTCGTCTATGGTGTGTTAGTGTTTGGGTTATCAATAAAGAGTTAGTTATAGAGGTTACGATATCACAAAACTTACATTGGTGCAGTGAAACTGAGATCGGAGCTTCAACGCGACGGCGATGGCGGAGTATGAGGCGAGTTTGAAGTTCTTAGACGGTGAGCATCAGCGTTTGCGGCAGACGTCGGCGGAACATGAGCCGATGTTCGATTCGTTGGATTTGACATTGAAAAAGATAAAGCAAACTTTATCGGCGTTGTCGAATCACCTTGAGAAACGTCCGATGCAACCGGAGTCTTCGCATCAAGCTTTACAGCTTCCGATCTTCATCGGAGGTGATCCAAAACAGTGGATCGCAAGGATTGAAGCTCAATTTGTTGGTGGTGAGTGTTCAGAGAAGGAGAAGTTGGCGTTCGTTTCCAATTTTCTCGGCGGCCAAGCAAAATCTTGGTTCCACAAGGAACAATCCTGGATTCCTTTCAGTAGTTGGAACGAGGTGAAAGATGGTTTATTGTTAATGTTTGGAAACGATAGGGATCAAAAGCGTGTAGGTTTGGAGCTGGATCGCAAACTAGAACAGTGGATCAATGATTTTGATCGCAAGCATCAAAAGTCAGAAAACACTTTGGGCACAAGTGTCGACGTGATTCAAGAGATAGAATCAAGTGATGACATTGTGTTGCAGGCGAAATTGATTCCACAACATGCTTCCGCTTCGAGGGAAACGTTTTCACAGTTTCAGTGTGCACTCCAAGTGTTCGGTACAATGACTCTAAGAGACAAAAGAAGGCAGCAACGACGTAAGCAAAGCAAACATCCTAAGGCTTGGCGATTTAAGTTCAAAATGATGTCAAGAATAAGCCAGCTCAAGGATTCTTGTTCTTTTGCTTCTGTTGGATCAAATGGGAAACATAACAGCTTTAAGCCTTGGAGAAGGATGAGACAGTCACCTCAGTCACAGTTTATTTGTAAAATGAGAATGAGACTGGATTTAGGAGGACTGTATCAGCTTTGTTGTGGTGAGGTGAAGTTTCACATGAAGCGTAAATGGACCCTGCAACTTCATAACACAAAGCCTGCAACTTCTCCAATTTCTGCTGCCACGGGTTTGGAGGATGAGGAAAGACACACTCTTAAGTCTCATAAGAGGATGAGGCATACACATATGAATTGGTTGATGTGTATATCGAGGTTGAGACTTGATTCAAGCAGCATGAAGCAATTTAATACTTCTGATATGCAGCCTAAGTTCTGGAGTAAAGTAGAATCAGGGGATGAAATTGTTCTTGCACTCGAAGAAGCACAAACGGGTATTCGTCTTTTACCTTCTTCTGCTGCACAGTTCAGGCTACAAGAGAATGTGTTTGTGGAATCGGTTTTCCACAGCCACACGGTCTTGAAAGCTTCTCCAATGGTGTATGGGAAGCTACATTTACAAACTAGAGTAGCAATGGATATTCCGGAGCATGCGGTTAGCTCACTAAGGGTTCCTGCATTCAACACACTTTTGGAAGACCGTGATGCAACAATAATGACACATTTTCTCCATGGTGATGAGAGGTTTCAAGTGTTTCACAAGTGGAGAAGTAAAGCACTTAGATTCTGGCGGAGGAATATATACAGGAACAAGAATCATGTGCTGTTTTCTTCTGTTCAGAAAATGAAGGCTTCACATGTTCTTGTTGTTACGGCAATAGTTTGGAATAGAAAGACACATCTGGGGATTGCAAGACTCCAAGTTTGGCATCGTTGGAAACACAAGGTTGGGAAGTTGCAACCATGTTCAGAATTTATGCTGTGGAGTTTGGTCCATTTTCAATCTGGTGAAGGGATCAGTCTAAGTGAGCTTGGTTCAATTCCTTTGTGTTTTTGCCGTGCCTTCTTGTGGCGAGGCTGGTCTATTCATGAGAGTTCATGACCTAGTGAGAGACTTGCAGCATCTATTTCTTCTTTTCTTAAAGCTTGAGGACAAGCTTGTCTAAATGGGGGGAGTATTGATATGATGTGGACAGAGATAAAGAAGAGAGCAAATACTTGGAACGAGAAAGAGGCTTGGCGGTTAAGGAATCAACTTAAAAGAGTCATGAAGCTCTTCTTCTTCGTTATGCTTATTGTTGTTGAATGTTCTAGCGATGTGCTAGTGAGAGAGTGATGTGCTCTCTGATGGTTAGTGCGAGAGTGATGTGCTCTCGTCTCTGATCTTTGTTAGGTGAAGAGCTTGTGATGTGCTTGCCTTCGTCTATGGTGTGTTAGTGTTTGGGTTATCAATAAAGAGTTAGTTACAGAGGTTACGATATCACAAAACTTAACAAAATAGTACGTGCTTGTTACTCCCATATAGCTCTATATTAACAATCAATTAAAAATTTGGGAATCTATATTTTATATGGGGATATAATAATTGTGTAGAAATACTCTAAAATATTAAGTCACATTGGATGTAGCTTATATAAATACTATCGCTTAATGGAATGACAAAGTCTTGGAAAAAAACTGGGATGTTAAAGTCAATGGAGCTAATGGGTACATCAGCCATTTACCTCGAATCAGCTAATGAATCCATCAGTAATTTAGTATAGAGCTAGATAATTTTCTAACCTGGCTTGCACCATTGGTGGCAGTTCCAAGATGCTTTCAAAAGAAAATGGGATATGATAGTCCCACACCTTAATCCTTGTATCCCAAGCAAGTGTTTCAACAACACAACCATGTGATCCCAAATCAGAAGAATGAAGCTCAAGGACATTGTAGATATAATCGCTCTGACACAGGCCATGAACATGTGCACCCAATCACCAATCTCTATCGTTCTAAGCCAGACTTCGGTGATGGTAAATGCATCGGATTTATAACCCTTCTCCTTGCATTTTTAGAAGTGAACCAAAACTTCATGAGCGGCCCCATAAGCATGGAGAGCATGATAAGATTGAACATACAAACTCTTCTCTCTTATCTCTACTCACTGTAATTGATAATCTTGGAGTTACAGTTCTCCAATCTCATCACCTAAGAACAGAGCACATAAGCTCTAATTCCTTTTTACACATCAATGATCACGCAGGATCCCCTCTCCACAGTCTCTCCTCTCTATTTATAGGCTAAACTCATTCATAAGACTGTTATGCACGTGCACAACTCTCTCTGATTACTCTCACATGTGCCTACTTATCAATACTCCCCCGTTTGACGACAGCTTGTCCTCAAGCTGTGAAAGAGCAAATGGGATTGACACGGAAGCAAAGAAGACGACCATTCCTGCCATGGCAGAGCTGCTGCACGCACAATCATCTTCTGTACCATAGTAAGTGACTCCATGAAAGTGCAGGTCCGGACTTTGTGGCTCTGAACATCCATTGTTCAGATTAATGAGCTGCAGATTCTTCTTTCTCCAACAATGCCACACAGAATAATAGACGTTCCTTTCCCCATATGCTGAGTACAAGCCAATAAACTTCCTTTCATAACTCTGTTTTGCCGTAATGTTGCCAACACACTTCTGTTTTGATCCAGCGTCAAACTTATACTCAAAATTCTGCAAATACCTAGCTTTCCAACGGTGCCAAGAATGGTAACTCACAATCCCTCGGTTTATCATTGTACTCCAAAGTGTTGCAGCAACTAGTAGAGAAGATTGACTGAAATCTCCTAGTCTTTGTTTCCCGTAGGTGTGCAAAATTGCTACCCATTGTTGTAGGCGTAACAACTTGATATACCTTCTTCTTATGAATATGTAATGGTCTTCAGCAACTGTATACTCCTCAATTTGTTGCAGAGATTGCTGATTCAGCCAGCGAAACTGATACAAGTCCCTGTTTCGCCAATGATGCCAAACCGAAAAGAAAGAATTCCAATCACCCACTAAACACACGCTATCTCTCTGCTGATGTAATTCATGCCTTTGAAGAGACATTATGTCGAGCTGTTGGAATGTAACATCATTAGTCTTGACCTCTGACGACTTCTCATAACACATAAGCAATTCTGAAACTTCTAATACCCCTTCTTGTTGAGTTTTCAATATATCAATGCAAAAACCAGAGTGTAAAGCATCAGAAACTAGTTCAGGTTGTGACTGATATTGATCCATGGATGCATCTCGATGATCCTCCAAGACTGAATTCTCAACTTTCTGTGATTGGAGAACACCATTTGTTGCCAAGTTTGAAGTTACTGATTCTTTTTTGTGACTAGAATCAATCATTGAGAAGGTTAAGCTCGATTCTGTTTCACCAATAACTTCCTGATGCTGACATAATGTCTTCACTCTAACAGAGTCTTCATGTTGAATCAATTGCTTCTCTTCAGAGGGGTTCTTCTCCTTGTGTGATCCGCCCACTTCACGGACCGTATCGATTCTGGGCAAAGAATTGAGAACCATATCCAATTTCCTTCCAAGATCCCCCAATTTCTGATCTCAAACCCTCATGACGTTACGCAAAGACTCAATCTTGGACCCCATCTGCGAACCCAACGACTCGACTCTGGCTTCCATCTTAGCTTCCGAGTTTCGTACCTCACTCAATTAATCGTAGACGTCGGACAGCGAAGATTCTTGTTGCTTCGATGCCGACAATTCGCGAATCGGTGATAACCCAAACTCCATCACCATCTTTTAACTTGCTGCTCTTGATTTTACAAAACCCCAATTCTCCACTCTCGCGTTGAACCTCCGATCACAGTTTCAGCGCGCCATTTGATAAGATTGTGAGTTACAGTTCTCACTATCTCATCGTCTGATCAGAGACGCAGCTCTGAACCCTAACAAACACGCAGGTTTGTTACACACACTTTACACAATGATCACACACGATCATCTGAAGGTCGCGATCCACGCTCACCGCACCATTTGATAAGATTGAACATACAAACTCTTCTGTCTTAGCTCTACTCACTGTAATTGATAATCTTGGAGTTACAGTTCTCCATCTCATCACCTAAGAACAGAGCACATAAGCTCTAATTCCTCTTTACACATCAATGATCACGCAAGATCCCCTCTCCACAGTCTCTCCTCTCTATTTATAGGCTAGCGTGATCCCCTCTCCACAGTCTCTCCTCTCTATTTATAGGCTAAACTCATTAATAAGACTGTTATGCACGTGCACAACTCTCTCTGATTACTCTCACATGTGCCTACTTATCAGAGCAGAACCTATTCCTCTGCTTCAAAAACACCCCGAACGATGTACTTCATATCTCCCAGCCTCGGTATACCAATCAACCATGCCTTCACAACACAGGTGCTCGATCGTGAGAACATCACCAGAAAATGTTCAAGTAAAGTTGCCTTGCTACGCTTCATATCTCCCATCCTCGGTATACAAATCAACCATGCCTTCACAATGTTCAATTGCAGACTTGCAGTAGAGATTCTCTTACCCCTTGTCACGTTTTGGTAATATCAAGTAGACCTCCATGGTTCCAATTGATAGGCTTAAACCTTTAATTATTGCATTTCTCACAACTAAACTAAAGCTTGCGTTGACTATTGGCATCAAAACCCACAATCACGAAACCAGGGGGTCATTTTCTCCATTTGTAAACGAATTCTTAAGCATATTTACTCTTGACATGGTTCTTGAAATCCTGAATCACAGCCAAAAAGATGCATTGAAAAAAAAAAAAGAGATCGGGGACTTGCAACCTAATCTGATTTGAATCCAGATATCTGCATCTCCCAGAACCGTGCAAGAGCTTTGTGAAAATCTTTTAATTCAGTACAAACCCATTGACCATAGAGCTATGCAAGAGATCAAATCCTCTGCTAGGCATTTCGTCGAACGCCTTACCAGCGCCATTGACCTGACCAATCCTTGTCTATCAATCGATCATCGCATTCAAGTACTAAATGAAAAAAATCAATTTATACTTACCAAAACGAGCGCGCTTGGCGTAAATATGCCGAGAATCGAGGTTGGGACCGAGAAGGAAGCTGTTTCGGCGGGAAAGGGATTCCTATTTTTATATATGAATTGCGTTATTTGTTTTAATCTTTTATGCCGCCAGCGATGTTGAATTCTGATTTCACTTTATAAAGGACAAGTCAGAGCAATCCAAGAGAGAATCGGAGATAAGTACAGTTCCTTATTAAGTGAGATTTTCAAGGTGATGATTGGAAACGAGACAACTCTGGCTCGATTTGGGCAAAACTCACAAATGCTTCTATGTAAATGACTCGAAGAGACGTAAATGCTTCTATGATGCTAAAGATGATAAGAGATTGAGAGGTGCCATGAGCCCATGAATGATGCTTTGCTCAAAGTTGACAAATCTGATGTGTGCGCACGTTTAGGTACCCTCTGTACCAAAAAGAAAGGGTGAAGATGAATTCTTGGTACTTAATCTATGTCATTCTTCAATCAAGATCCTCTTGTTTGCATCCATTACAAGATATGTGGTTAGTTTAAGAGATCTTTCAGGTACAGTTGGAGTTGCAGCTTGTCTTTCTGAACCTTCATCTTTGAAGATACTGAATGTGATATTACCAGATCCAGTTTTTTGGCTTCCATTATGTTTGAGAAAGCATCATCGCAATTTGTGGAAATGAATCCCCTTTTTGGTTGAATCTACTTTTTCAGACATTCTTCTTGCCCTTTTTGTTCAATGTCAAATTGTCAATCCCTAGTTTGTGTTTTAAAGATTTGGTTAGTTTGTTTCCTAACTTGTGTTTTCTTGCTTGGAGCCTTTGACTAAATCAGAATTTAATCACTACACTTCAACTGAATGTCTCAGGAGAAGTGATATTGGAACGTACAAAACAGAATAATAATAATACTAAGAAAGCTGAGTTACCTCCTGAGACAGCTAATAAAAGTTCTTATGTTTATGACCAGAGTGTCTGTCTAATACAAAGCTAAAGTACGCCCTAAAGTTTCAGGACCCATACTCACAAATATGATTATGTTTCTTTCTAAAAACGTCAAAACGAGAGAGATGCGAACGAATGGCATATAAAGATCAGTGGAAGTGAAAACAAAGGCTCCCCCGCATTGTAGCAGTAGGATGGGACCAACACCGAAGCAGCTTTTCTAGAGATGGGTGGGGTTTTGCGGGAATGACCCGCCACTGCCTTCGCCTTGATCTCCCATTTGCTGGACATCTTCCGGCGAAAGTATCTTTATGTACCAAACGTTATTCACAAATGACCTGCATACCACACAAGCTTTTCAAGATCTAATCCCAAATCCAAATCAAATGTATACATATACTGTAGAAGAAGAGGGTTTTAACTTACTCCCACGGGTCATCGCCAAGGAGAAGAATATCATTTTCCTTGTCAACGAATACAAGCTGCCAGCCTGATCTAAGGGGGTCTTCCAACAACCCTTCGATAGCAAACATCTTCCCTAACTCTTCTCGCAGCTCGTGGTAGCTGCTGAATCGGGAGATGTCTAGTGAACGCCCAACCGAACCAGATTTATAAACCTGCAATTTCGGATTTGTAAAGAAATCAGTATTTTCCTAGCCACAGAGAAGTTGGTGAGCCTAGAACCAACACGCACCTTTACAAAGTTCTTGGTTTGGGTAGACGGATTAATCTGTCCAGCTCCATGCAACAACTCATGAGTTGTGTCTTGCATGCAGCCATATAAGGAATTCTGAAACCCTGAATCTGTTAGTGACATAGGGGAAGCTTCAGCATCTCCTGATGAAGAACCAAAGCGGGGAACTGTACTGGGGAGAAAGAGTCCAGAGTCGGGATCAACACCAAAAAGAGAGGGATTCTGAGGGTTTAGGTTGGGGTTTCCAGGTTCTAGAGCAAGACTTTTCCCAGGATAGGCTTGTGGAAGTGACAACGGCTCAGAGAAAGTGTTGGATGCTTTTGGAGACCAACCCTCTGTTGTTAACTGTTCAGGCAGTACAGACTGACCGGTTATTGAGAAATTCAAAAGATTGCTGCCATCACCAGAAGCAGGAGAAGCAGAGTTCTGTTGCATCGGAGTAGCAGATGTTGCAAACTTGTTGCCTGAGTCAGTAAAATCTGATTTCATGAACGAGGGCGAAGGCATTTCTGAGTGCTGCCACTGCTGAAGATGACCATTCTGCATTTTGAAAGCATTCAGGTACGCATTTTGGTCCGGTTGCTGTAGCTGCTGTCCAGTTGGGTGGTTACTAACTTCTTGTCGCATACTCTGCTGCGGAATATTCTCACTCATAATCTGGGGTTGACCATGCATTGGATGGCGTGATGCTTGTTGCTGCTGCTGCTGAAGCATCAAATCAGAATTGTGGGAAGCTGATTGTTGAAGATAATGGTGATGAGGCTCTTGCAGCTGGACAAACTGCTGTCTTAGAGGATCTCCACCGCCCATGTTCTGCAATCCAGCAGCTAACATTGCTTGGTATTGCTGATTATTATCAGTCCCCATTTGAGTGAGATCCAGCCTTTGTTGCATCCATGGAAACAAACCAACAGACGGATAATTTAGAGGAAGCAAACCTTGCTGTTCTCCACCTCCTCCTCTTAGCCATGTTAGACCACTCCCTAATTCTCCCCTTCCATCTGTAACATCACAATGGTTAAAGTAAATAGCTATGAAGAGTAACTACGTTTTCTTGGAAACAAATTATAACAGTAAGACCCTCTTCAAATATCGTAATCAATCCAACATTTCTTATTTATCCGAATTAGCAACTAAGTTAAAATAACAAAATTTGGATATCTGAGTGACAGTAAGAGACTTCCGAACTTGCTACACTAGTACATAACACTATAACAGTTAGTAAAAGAGCCAAGATATGGAAGATACCAGGCAATGATGATGTGCCAGCATGCCAAGGACGTTTTAGCCTGAGAGGAAACAGAGATGGGTACATGGGAAAGGTAGTAAGAGGCTCAATCTCCCATAACGAAACCCTTGGCTGTCTCTCCCCTGCAGTCGATTCATCCCAACCAACCTACACCAATAATGCCCAAATCTTCAATGTCAATAGAGTTCCAATGAAATATATAATTACAACATTACACTAGATCATCAGAATCCTGCGGTGTTTCATGGAAACTTTACGAAGTCACAAGCTAAATAATGTTACCTTCACAGATCGCCAATGAGAGTTTGGCCACCGGACAGTATCCAGATCACTGATACCAGTTATAGTACCCATGTACCTGGAAAGTTCCCCATGCCACTGTCAGAAAACATGTTAAAGTAATATATGTAACATATTGATATAAACTTTTGTCAGTTTCAACATTTGCATTTCAAGATACGTGGCATCATCACCTGCGGACGCTAGACTCTTCTGTCTCGAAGAGCATGCGAAAGCGCATTCCAACTGAAATACGCGTGTGAAAAACGGCTTTAATGTACTTGGAAAGTTGTATCACAAACTCAGATGGGCTAGCCCTGAACATGAAGAGAATATTAGTAGAATATATTACCAAGAGAAGAAGAGGATGCAGGTGGAAGAGGTGTATTAACCTTGGATGAAAGAAAACAGTAAAACAGCTATTAGTTGCAGAAGCATGTGCAGCAGCAGCAAGGAGTCCAATATGCATGCTATCACTAGATAAAACAGATGATGGTACAATAGTCTGGGGCCGAGTGGCTCGCCGAATTCCCAAAAAGAGTTGATTCTTTTCATTCCTGGAAACAAGTAATAGGGTTAGTAATATGTGCAATGCAACATAATATGGTTAGAAATATAGTCACAGTCACATAAAGTTTTATACCTGATGAAAATGACAGAATCCCCAGCTACTAGTCGCTTAGCACTGACAAAGACACTCCACCCAGTAGTTAGGAGATGTCGTTTGGGCTGTCCTGCATAATCACACCGAACCCATGTAAGTCATTGCTATTACAAACAAAAAAAAGAAGAAGGATTCAAATCAACTGGCTTAATATAAACAAGTAATAATTCCAATTTATGATAGACAACCACAAGAACACAGAGCATTCGTAGTTACTTCAACTTAACCAAACAAGAGTAGTGAAAATAACAGCAGAATGCTGCAGGACATACTTAACAGCCAAATGAAATTTTTACACTGGCGACTATGCTAAACAAGAGTGGTTAAAAAGAATGTTCATAAAAGTAGTAACCAACCCAGATAGAAAAATATATGCTATTAAAGGGATCATCAACTATTAACTAACACCAAGGAAAGGTGAAACCTACCCCGAAAGATATGCCTAAACTTCCATTCAACATCATGGAGGTCCCTTGCAATCAGTTCTTGAGCTGGTGGTTGCAGCGTGTAATCCTGCAACATGGAAAGGGAAAGATATCAGAGGAGTACATATAGCAAGTAACAACTTTTAGCAAGTAAGCTAAAATAAAAGTATTATACCAGTGGGGGAAAAACTTTCTCAGCAGCACGTCTAGGAACAGAGAACCCTCCATGAGTACTGGTATCACTAGCTGTGAGAGTCTTGCAGAAATAGTTGCTAGGTTGCTTGCTCGGGATCCCTAACTCAATTGGTACAAATGTTTCCTTCTGCTCCTCCTTTAACAAGACCAATTTAAAAAGTTTATAAGTCACCTATTCACAGACTAGAGTGAACTAAAAACTCGTTATGTATAATGTATGTACCGGTGTCAATGGTTGAAGTGTCATTTGAGCATAAACTTCATCCGTCTCCACATCTGCCTGAAAAGTAGAAACGAAACCCATACTCACAAAGCACATCATCCCAAAAACTACTTTAAAAGTGAAGTTGAAGTGTGGAAAAGGACAGGGAACTAACTACGCACATGCATTGTAACATTATGGAGCTGGCATATCAATTGTGGTGGTAGGCTTGGGTAATTGGGTATGTGACCATCAACTTCCTTATTAGTTGTAGCAGCTACCTACAAGTACACTTCAATTTAAATGGAAATGCCCAAATATAAAACAAGTGAAAAATAAAAAATAAAGCTCCATACTCACTCCCTTTAAACAACACTTTCACACATAAAAAACACCAATCTTTAAACCAAAAGAAGTATGAAGAAGAAGAAGAAGGAACCTGTTCACTGTGACCCTGTGGAAAGTAAACAACACGACTACCAGATGATGGAAGAGAGACCAATGGTCCAGCACAAGCATGCCACAGCTCAGAATTCAGACATTTCTCTCCTGTTAGAAATTACAAACACACAAACTAGGAAAAACTTGTCCAGGACAGTAACAAAAAAAAAAGAATTGAAATCAGATACTAAAGAGATAAAAACACAACACCTTCATGACCCTGTAGACCCAATCCAGATGTTGACAGCTTCATGTCTAATTCAACTTTCAGAAAACCAAAGTCACAAACTTTCGAAAACCCTAATTTTCCGTACAATCTATTAAAATAAAATAAAACTAATCTTCACTTCCAGCTACTACAGTAGCTATAACTCTTTAGCTCCGGAAGCACAAACTCGTCTTTCTCCATCTCCTTTGCTCAAAAACCCCCAAAAATCCACTCACCATAAATAAATAAAAAAGCTCAGAGAAAGCCTTGAATCAAACCCTTAACCACAAGAAACCCCATATCTTCAAACCTTGTCATCATCAAACCATGAACAAACTCTCAAAACTCTTAACAAACTACGCATTGAGCAGCAGCAGTAGCAGCAACATCACTCACAAAAGAAAGCTTAAAACTTTCCAAGTTAAGACTAAGCAAACCCCCTTTCTTCTTTTGAGATCTTTGTTTAAAGAAATAAAAGAACAAATCTTTCTTCAACTTGGCTTCTCCTCTCGTGTGGTAAAAAAAAAAAAAAGAGAGAAATTAAATCTCTTGAAGCAGTTCCATCACTGTCCAAGAGAGACACTTTGGCTTTCAAAACAGAAGAGAGAGAAAAAGATATGTGTCAGAGAGAGAGAGAGAGAGAGAGTGGGGGTGAAATGAAAGAGAGTAAGTGGTTTTGCCTCTTTCTTATAAGAGACCCGACCCGTATTCGACTCGGATCGAACCCGGATTCGACACAAAGTGTGGAGAGAAGAAGAAAGATGAAGACGAAGAGAGAGAGAGAGTGAGAGAGAGAGGTCCTACTAACGAGAATTATGAGAGGTGGTGTCAGTACCAGAGTCACTTCTTTTCAACCGTTGGATTCGACTCTTGAGATCTCGACCGTTGAAAAAATAATAATTGTTTTCGAATTAATTTTTCGGGGGTCTTGGATTCGATGAAAAGGACAATGAATTATAGTATATGAAGAGAGAGAGAGAGTGAGTGAGTGAGATAATAGAGTTGTCATAAATGTTAGCGTTGTTTATTGGGCTTTAAATATATTTATTTATTTTCTATATTCATTCATGAAAGAAACACCAAAAACTCCCATAATTTGTTTTTAATAGGGATTTCAAATTAGTTATATTTTAATTTAAGAATCTCAATATTTTTGTTGGATATTTTATAGGTTGATCCCCCGTTGAAAATATGGTCAAAGGTTATCTATTATTAATATGTGGTATATTAACTTAGAAACAATCATTAGCAAATAAATAGACGCCTAACATTTTTTTTTTGTCACTAAATTTATTAAGACTGTGGTGATTGGATTGTAAAGACTAGAAAAATGACCGGAAACAGAGTTTGCAAATTCCAACGAACTCCAAAATTTCAAGAAACGTATAGCGTAATTGCATGGGAGACATAGATAACAAACAAATTAACAAAATAGGTAAATTAAGGATTATGGTCCCAATTTATTGTTTGCTAAAAAGTCTACTATAGGAGAATATATTAGTATTACTATTTTGTAAATGCAAACCATTTGAGCTGGTAAAATCTTATTCACTTTCTACGGATGAAGAAGCACCACACCAGCTCAATCTCTAGTTAAAATAAGGAAAGAAAAAAAACGTGTTAAAAGTCGGTTTTGGTACATCTATTTATATACGGAGTGATCCCTAAATTTCAGCTTGATGCCCATGACCATCATTAAGTCAGGTTTATATCTTCGGCCCATTTTTACTGTCAATACTCTAATTGACCCATATTCAAACATGGAATATGAAGTTGTTCAATGACTGCATTGGTCCGAATGATGTTGTAGTGAATGATTCAAACAATGCCAATTCCAAATAAAGCATTTGGAATTATTCAAGTTCTCGTTTGTGATTTATCACTTTAACTATTGCATAGATTAGTCATCGTGTGGTACTCACCAGAAAATAAAAAGAATTAAACAATAAACAAGCGGCACAACACCACAACACTTTCTCTAACAACAACGCTCAAAGAACTCACTCTCTTTCTGCTTCTCACCCAAAGCCAAGACAAACTCTTCTCTTTTCTCTCCCACTTGATCTCACAAGGATCCAAAACTCTTTTCTTCTCTTGCTTTAGAGGAACGACTACAGACACCAATGTTCTCCCACAAAACAGCTAGGGCGTCGATCTTTTTTATACGAGAGTCTAGGGTTGTTCTTCCAAAATCCATTAAACCTGATGCGATTCAAAACTAAACCACAACCCACAACCCTAAAAACTCGATCGAGGGTGCAAACCAAGGATTGTCCCAGATTCTTTTGTTTCCACCGTTACCAATGAGTACCCGTAACACTTGTTGCAATAGTTGATCACATTAGTCATATGTCATTTTCCTATATTTTTTTAAATGTCCATTTGTTTTAAATGTTTTTTTTAATGAAAATATCTAGAAAAATGATAAAAGATGAAATAAACTTGAATTGCTCAACTTCATTTATTTCTTCATGGTGCCTTGTAACTTTCAATTTTTCTTCATTGTGCATTGTAAATTACCAATATGGTGAGTATATATATATTTTCAAAAAAAAAAAATCAATGGTTGCATTATTTTAAAGAGTTGCATTTCTTCATTCTAGATATGTACTAAAAATTGTTTCTATTCAAATATTCACAGCTTTTGAAGTATATATATTTATTCTCTTTGTAGAAATTTCTGAACTTTTGTTTTTGACACAAATGTTTTTGTTTTATAATGATGAATCAAAAGAATTTGAAATTCAAAATTTATCGCCGTAAATTATTCATTGACAATTTGACATACATCATTTTAAATTTAAAGAAATATCACTAATTTTTGATCTTTTGACGAATCATCGTAACTTTTATTAAAATCGTTGTAACTTTTATTTTAATAACTTTGTTATATTTGATATATATACTATAGCACATCTCTCAGTTTAATTTTTCATATTTTTTTTTTAAAAAAAATTAATTACGAAAATATATGAAATAAATTAGTGCAACCAATTAATTAAACCATTGCAATTTTTGTTTATTTTATGATTGTTGTAACATTTAATTTATTTGAAAAACCGCTGCAAGCATTAGTAAATATGTATCTGAAACGACCACACACATTTTTTAAATTAATTAACTAATAACCCCATAATTATTAATTGGTTCTCCCGATTGATATCATGCAAAAAAAAAAAAAAAAATACAAACTAACCACCAAAAATCCAAATTCAATTACTATAAATAAATAACCAAAAATTTAACCAGACAATCCCAAAAATTATCTAACATGCAAACTAACACCAATCTCAATATAAACATAGACAATAAACCAACAACACAAAACGAGATCAAAGATCATCTTCTCTTAACTCTTCCTTACCATTATCCCACAGTCACAATTTTTTTTTGAATGCAACACAAAAAGAGTTGTGTAAGTATTATCACGATTACTTAGTGAGGTGATCCTCTCATCTACGGATTATACACACAAACAATTAAGATCACAAACAATAATCAAGCAAACAACCAGGGTAATAAAGAAACATCATTCAGTGATTGTCGGTGTCAACCAGCACACATTTCGTATCGGTCGACACCACTCCACAATCTCCTACGGTTTTGTGTTGACCAACACCCTCCCTTAGTGTCGTTCGACACTGACACATCATCCATCGTAAACACGGGCTTGTGTCAATCGACACTGATCCCCGGTGTCAGTTGACACTGACCACTGCGACTCCAACGATGTCAAACTCCCTCCTCAACAACCAAAACTCTATCATGTCGTTCTCCCATGACAAGCACACAAAAACAAAACAAAGGCACAAACACACAAGAGATCTAACCCAAACACAAGCCAAAACACAAGAAGTCAATCCAAACATCACAAAACATTGAGCACACAATCTTACCAAGCACTCACCTTGAAACATAAACGATCCGAAAAATTTGACACAACACAAGTAGCAACAACCCCTCTCTCATATCACAACACCTCCGATCTCTCTCTCCTACTTGAGACACCAAAGCTAAGCAAAACTCTTCTCCTGTCTCTCCCACTTGATCTAAAAAAACGCAAAACTATTTTCTCCCTTTTTCCTCTAGAAAAGCCACGACCACAACCCTAAAATATCAAAGGCATCAAGCCCTTATTTTTTTGAAAAAAGTTTTCTATTAAATTTCAAAAATAAGAAAAATATTACAAAAGTCCAGCCCGATTTTGGAGTTTTTACTAAGGCAAAATCCCAATTACAAAGGGCGAAGCCCAGAAAAAATACAATCAATAGAACTTAGGTTGAACCTAGTAGTAGGTGGAATAGTGAGTAGGCGATGGAATAGTGAATCATCACATTTATGAAGAGGAGAACCAGAGGTCAGACATCGAAGCAGCCATTGAAGGATTCAAACCTCTGAAGCTGGTAATTCTGTTGTGAATGATTGAATCGATGAGACAAAGTAGGGAATCCGCAGATCGGAAGGTGTGATGATGGAACCGATGATTTCGTTCTTCCCAAATCAAGTATAAAGAGCATTACCAGGCGATTAGAGTGAGGCGTTTCTTTGCTTTTGTTCCTTCGGGTGCTTGCATGTGACCTAAAGTGTCATTCCAGGAGTTGGTTGGTTGGATCCGACATCTCAATGTAATGGGAGACCAAATAGACCAAGCGAAATTGCAGTTAAAGAAGAGGTGATCTCGACTTTTCGGGCAACAATTACAGAGCAGACATGATGGATCCGTTTGGAGACCCCAGTGAAGAATGTGATCTCAAGTAGGGCAGCGAGTTAATACCAAAAGCCAAGTATGGAAGTTGTGTTTGGGCATACCACGAGATATCCAAACTAATTTACGCCATGAGACCAAGGGAAAAGGAGCTCTAAACATATGGTACACTCGACCCGTAAAATATTGATGGTAAGTTTGACCTTCAAGTTCCCACACATAGTAATCTTCATGATCCGTAAAATTCAAAGTAGTGAGAAAGGTGAGTAAAGAAACCTGGTTATCGGTTCTAGCATGTGGAAGTAACTATTGACCTTGTCGAATTAGTTGATGCAGGGTAACATTCTGCGGAATACCCAACCTTGCATTGAGTCTTTAGTAGAGGAAATGAAGTCCAAGATTTTGCAAAAAGGAGACCAATTATCTGACAAAATTAAACATGTAGCTAGAACCATTCATAACTCGCAATTGCACCCAATTAAACATCTCTCCTCGTATCTTCAGCAACTTATTAGCTAGCCAAGAGTAATTTTGTTTTTGTTTCATTGTCCATAAGTTATTTAATGATCCTCTTAAGAAGTGAAGTTTAAACCAAATCACCCAAACCAAACCTGACTGAAAAAATATAAAGCCAGATGAGCTTGATGGTACATGCTCTATTCCAGTAAGTCAAATTCCCAGCCCTCCTTGATCCTTCCGTTTAGTAACAGTTTCCCAAAATATTGTAGCCTTCTTATGGGAGTATCACATCTCTTTGAATCATTATTTACTAGATATACAAATCATCTATATATATAAAATTAACTTTGTTCACTTCTCCTTCCTCCACATCAGCATCCACCTAATCATTTTTTTTGCATAAAAAATATTATTTTTAATATTCATTTATTGCATATTTATTAATTATAATTAATAATAGTAAAAAATAAATAAAAAATGAATTAACTAAAATTAATTAAATTTTAAAATAATATAAACAATAATATATTTATTTAGTAAATAATAAAATTAATACTATAAATTTGTTTTAGTAATAATGTTATTATTAAAATTATAACCAAAATTATAATGTTTAAGTAAGATTTTAATGCATGGTGGAGTAAAAAACAAGTTATGTAATTGTATTTATAAAAATCTAAACATGAAAATAAAATTGAAGTGAAACATTAGTTTCTAAGAAACATATACCATAAAAATTTATTATTAAATTTTACTTATAAGAAAGAAAAGATTAATTAATTAAATTAATTTAACATAAAAGTTTTGATATAAAACAAATACATTGTAAGGGGCACACTTTGTTTTGGGAAAACTCTGAAAAAGAATTTTGAAAAAATAATCTATCTAAAAAAACAAAATCAATGGTCAGGAAATATAGAAAAAATGATATGCAAGCCGTTACAAAAAGTGACATGTGATTTGTGTAGCATATCTCATAAGGTATATTAATATATTATCAACCGGAGCTACAATTTTATAACATGATATAAAACATATATAATATATATATATATATATATATGATCAAATGCTTTTAACCCAAAACATTGGCAAAAACAACATATTTAAAGTATACTATGTATTTTTGAGAAGACGGGGTTGCATCACAAAATTAACATATGCAAATAACATATAAGATTTTAGAAAAATATATAGCTTGGATTAGTGAATAGATATTCATTGTAGGGTTTAAATGTTTCGTCATTTAAGCATACTTGACTTAGTCTGAAATTCTATTATGGCTGATGATGCATTTGGACAACCTCATTGTAGCGACATAGTAGTAAAACTGTTCATGAAACTTTGTATATTCGCATTTAATGTAGGATATCGATATGTTTAAATGGTCTCTATAATTAGATCAACGATCGACATTGACGTTAGAACTTTTACAATTATGTTTTCATGAGATATGAATATAGAATGAACTCTTTTAAAGATAAAATGTTAGAAGATTGTCGACAGTATTATTACGACACTAGACAATATTTATTATATACGGATCAGTAAAATAAGTACGACATTTATATAGATTTATCTTTTAATCTTCAAATTATATTTATATTCAATAATTCTTATTGATAAAAATTTTAACTAAAATCTCACGTAAATTCGCAAATAGATATAACAAAGAAATATTATCTTAAAAAATATATATTGTATATACTGAGTAAAGTAAATTATATATTTATACACAAAAGTTAGAATGATTAAATTTGAGTTCAATAAAAATTGATAAGAATTATTTTAAATTAAAATCTCGCGGTATAAATTCTAGTAATAACATAGAATAAAATTATTAATGAATGCCATTTATCAACCTTTCCAGATTCTTTTCATAGTCAAGACAAAAAATAAAAAACACATAACATGCATTTAGCCGTTAGAAAATTTTACACTTGCATAAAACTGAAGTTTATTTAAAAATTCTAAGAAAATGTGATTTCACTTTTGAAAAAAAAGAACAAAACAAAAGTTCCAGAGGACTAATTAGTAAAATATAATATATATTCATCCACTCATCTGTCTGTCTACCTTCCACAGTTCCACGTATAAGGGCTCTCTTTTGCCAACTGTTGAACATTTTCAAATGTCACTTCTCTTTTAACAAATAAACTTAAAAAGTTTCAATTCACCCCAAAAACTCCACCAAAATTATCAATCTAATCCAAAATTTCGTGCTTCAGTCTCTCATATCGGACCTATACGTAAATAAAGAAAGTAAGTAGTCATATTCAAGATATTAATAATCTAAAGGGACCTGTGTCTGTCTTTAATAACCTTTTCGAAAATAAAGTTTTATCCCTTCTTCAGAATTTGAACTTTTGAATTTTTGTAGCTTCACTCTCTCTCTCTCTCTCTCTCTCTCATTACTTCAAAAAAGCTCTCTTCATCTTCTTCCCCAATTCGTCTTGCTTCAAATCTCTTCAGCAAATGGGTTGCTGTCTCAGCAAGACTCCTCCTCCACAACCATCATCTTCTCCTCCTCCTCCTCCGGTGAACGGATCTTGTTCCGTGAAATCACCACATCCGAACAAATCCGAACCTCTGAAACTCGAAGCACAAGAGAAGAATCTCAAAGTAGAAGAGCCGAAACCAAAGAATGAAGAAAAAGAAGAAGTAGAGATACAGGAAAATAACAAACCGAGGAAAGAAGTGTTTGTTATTAAACATCGGAGAAGCCATGAGAAATCATCGAAGACTACGACGACGACGGATCCGGAGGATTCTTCGGTTTCCGATGTGAAATCAACTGGTTCGATTCAGAATAATCCGGTTGACGTGGATGCGATTTTGATTCAGTGTGGGAGATTGAGCCGGAGCAACTCAGCGGCTGCGAAGACAAGGAGATACTCTGGATCTAAGAGAAGTTTCGATTTCGATCAGAGTGAACGGAGCCGCGACGGTGGTGACGCGGATGCTGAAGACGGCGGTGAAGAAGAAGAAGCTGAGAGGCGGATTCATCGTCAGCGTCACCGTGGTGGTGAATCGCCACGGGAACGGAGGAGACGAACTCCGAGTAGAGAGAGGGATGATTCCAAGAGTTATAGATCGGGGAGTAGAGAGAGAGGAAGTGGTAACGGCGGCGGCGGTGGTGGTAGTAGAAGGGTGAGTAGATCTCCGGGAAGAAGATCGGAGATAAACCCTAATCCTAATTCGAGTGGCAATTCTGTGAATTCGAGTTACAGTAATAGACCTGGGGAATTTGTATCTGTTCCTGCTACGGATAAGGCTTTAAGCAGCAACAATGGAGGAGAAGGATCTGTGAAACGGGTCACTGTCAAGAGAAATGTTGGGAAAGCTGCGTCTCCGAGGTCACAGTCACCGGCGAGAGCGGCGAGTCAGCCTTCCCTGTCGAAGCTTAGCCGGAAAACTGAGCATTCTCCTTACAGGAGGAACCCATTGGGAGAGATTGATACAAACTCTGTGGCGTTTCCACTCTCTCAAGGTAACACCAATTGCAACAAAAGGATGATGAACAAAGACAGTGACTTGAATAAAGAATCTGTCAATTTCGTGGCTCAGGTATTTGAAATCTAATCTTAAGTATTTGTTGGAATGAATTGGAATTAAGAGATTTTGAATGTTTGTGTGTGTTTTGTTAAGTTAAAGTGGAGTGAATGTTTATGATGTTTGTGTGTTTTCAGAAGATGAATCCGAAAACAGCTACACAAGCGCCTATTCGGAGAAGCGCAAGCCCGATTCGAGTCATCAGAGAACAGCATGAGACTGTGGAAGAGTGTAAGATTGTGTTGTCATCTGGAACTGAATTGGTCAAGCCTCCTCAAATTATGAGCAGAAGCAGATCATTGAGGAAATCTCGTGATTTCGATTTCAGTCCTGATGCGTTGCTGCTCTCCTCGAACAACATTGACAACAACAATAACAATAGTAACAATGCAACGGCAGGATCGACATTACCATCTTACACAGCTTTGCTTTTAGAAGACATTCAGAATTTTCACCAGAAGAGTGTTAATGTCAATGCCTTAAGTTCATCTATGTCCAAGGCTTGTTCTATTGTCGAAGCAGTTGCAGATCTTAACTCCACTACGAATCAACACCAAAGAACTGAGCTCAGTTTCACACCCGGAGAAGCGAAGAAAGCGGATCTAATGGAGCCAAGTTTCGAGAAGTATGTGACTGTTAAGAGAGGTGGTTCGTCGTTGGAGGACATGGAAGGGCAAGGATCTTCAGGAAGCAACAGTTTTACCGGAA